>NC_132792.1:134817177-135117177 GCF_048418805.1 Vulpes vulpes | reverse complement strand
GACACACTAATTTTTTTTTTCTTTTTTTGTTTTCCAGGTTATATTTCACACTATGTGCTGACTGTATCTACAGAAGATATTTAAAAAAAAAAAAAAACTTTTTTCAAAGATTTTGATTCCAGTGGAATCTTTGCTTTAGATTATTTTGTGTGTGTGTTAGTGAATTATAACTCTAGTAACAATGCCTGTACAAGCTCCACAATGGACGGATTTCCTCTCCTGCCCAATTTGCACTCAGACTTTCGATGAAACAATTCGAAAGCCCATCAGTTTGGGTTGTGGTCATACTGTCTGCAAGATGTGCCTGAATAAACTCCACCGCAAGGCTTGCCCATTTGACCAGACCACTATCAATACAGATATTGAGCTCCTCCCCGTGAACTCAGCATTGCTGCAGCTAGTAGGTGCTCAGGTAAGGTGAATGATTTATTATTCTTTTAAATTTCTGAGTGTGTTTTCCTTCTAAGAGAAACCTGTTGAATAAAAATTGAGCAATGTTGCCTTCTATTTAATTAGATAAAATTCTATTCAGTACTGTGTAAATCCTTCATGTCAGTGTGTTGAGAGATATACTGTGGCAGTGCAGGATTTTCAGTCATAACACAGTAACAGCCATTTAATCTTGGTGGTCAGCCTTTCTCAACAGTCTTAGTGGTTCAGATCACTAGAGAAACCTAAGAGGGTAAGTCACAAGGACCTCTTAATTAATATTGAGGAAAATATTACTCATAAAATGATTGCATTTTACTTAATAGGAAAAGTGAAGCTACTTCAGACAATTTTACTTAGTAGACACTAACTGAAATGAAAGATAAGGACAGTGACAAGAACTGTAGAGTGTAACCTTTGGGAACCATTTTTCTAGAATAGGAGCAAATATCCCCTGGTACCTAAATGTAAAAGTCTAGCAATTCTGTTGGTAATACTCTGAAATTTTATGTCTGTATTCTTGAATCTAGTTGTTAGTAATATATTCAGAAGATATCACAAAGCCAAGAAATGCAGGTTTTTGAAAACTAGATATGATTTACTTAAGTAACCCTTTACTAAATTTGCATACTGAGTCTGAAATGCCATGTATTTACCATAAATCATTTTCTGAATAAATATACTAGAACTTTGGATCTGGCCTCATTAATGTTCTCTAGATCAGTCTTGATATAAGCTGCTAAAATGTAGGAAGGTTGATATATTATGTGTGTTGGAGATGAAGAGAACAGTTCTAGAATAGCATATTCAAAAGGAAAACTTATTTATAAACCTCTCTTGGGGATCCCTGGGTGGCTCAGTGGTTTGGCGCCTGCCTTTGGCCCCCAGGGCGCTATCCTGGAGTCCCGGGATCAAATCTTGCGTCAGGCACCTGCCATGGAGCCTGCTTCTCCCTCTGCCCGTGTCTCTGCCTCTTTCTCTCTATCACGAATAAATAAATAAATAAATAAATAAATAAATAAATCAATCTTAAAAAAAAAAAAACCTTGTGATGTCACCAATACTACAAAATATTTGTCAAAAGGGAAAGTGCAATTGATCCTTTTTTGCTTCTTGTACTGAATTTTTCATTTCATAATCAAGTCTCTTAATTTTGAAAATCCCACTGTGACATTTTGGGAAACATTTAAATAGACTCATTAAGGATAATTTTAGAAATATACTGTTTTAATAGCAAATAACCAAAGGTTGCTTTTTTTCATTAAATTGTCTAAAGAGGAACTAACTTTCCATAAAATGAGTAAGACCTTGTTATATCTTAACTGAAACAACTAATGTTAATGATATTTGAGTATGGGGCATTTTATTTCATTATTTTTTTAAGTTTAAATTTTAGGTAGTTAACATACAGTACAATATTGGTTTCTGGAGTATAATTCAGTGATTCATTACTTATTTACAACACCTGTTGCTCATCATAACAAATGCCCTTCTTAATACCCATCACCCATCTAGCCCATCCCTACCCTATGTCCCTCCATCAACCCTTAGTTTGTTTTCTATCTTTAAGAGTCTCTTATGGCTTGTTTCCCTCTTTCCTTTTTTCTTTTCCCACTTCCCATGTGTTCATCTGTTTTGTTTCTTAAATTCCACGTATAAGTGAGATCATATGGTATTTGTCTGTCTCTGACTTATTTTACTTAGCACAGCATATTCTAGTTCCATCCGTGTCATTGCAAATGGCAAGATTTAATTTGTTTTGATGGCTGAGTAATATTGTTATACAAACACACACACACACACACACACACACACACCACATCTTTATCCATTCATCAGTCAGTGGACATTTGGGCTCTCTCCACAGTTTGGCTATTATTGATATTGCTGCTATAAACATTGGGGTGCATGGATCCCTTCGAATTTGTGTTTTTGTATCCTTTGGGTAAATACCTAGTAGTACAATTGTCAGATCACAGGGTAGTTCTACTTTTAACATTTTGAGGAACAAGGATAGGGCATTTTAATCTATAGTAGCCACTATTTTACCTTTAAAGATTTCCTTTAAAAAGCTGTTAGAGTTTATAAATGAATTAAGCAAAGTTGCAGGATACAAAGTCAACACATTAGTTGCATTTTTATTTTTTTTATTTTATTTATTTATTTTTTTTTTAAATTTTTATTTATTTATGATAGTCACAGAGAGAGAGAGAGAGAGGCAGAGACACAGGCAGAGGGAGAAGCAGGCTCCATGCACTGGAAGCCCGATGTGGGATTCGATCCCGGATCTCCAGGATCGCGCCCTGGGCCAAAGGCAGGCGCCAAACCGCTGCGCCACCCAGGGATCCCTAGTTGCATTTTTATACACTAGCAATGAACAATCCAAAAGGAAATTAAAAAAACAAATCTACTTACAGTAAGCATCAAAATAATAAAATACTTAGGAATAAATTTAGCAAAGGAAGTGAACGAATCATGCACTGAAAACTACAAAACATTGCTGAAAGAAATTAAGACAAGTAGCCATTGCATGTTCATGAACTGGCAGACTTAATATTGTTAAGATCATAGTACTACCCAAAGCAATCTACGAATTCAATGCAAGCTCTTTCAAAGTCCCAATAGTGGTTTTTCTTTTTGCAGAAACAACAACAAAAAAACCCATCCTAAAATTCATATCAGAAGGGACCACAAATAGCCAAAACAATCTTGAAAAAGGACAAAGTAGGAGGAATCATACTCCAGATTTTGAAATTGCAAAGCTACAGTGATCAAGACAGTGTGATACTCGTATAAAGACAGACATTTAGATCAATGGAATAGAACAGAGCTCAGAAATAAACCCACACATATGAAATGATTTTTGACAATGTTGCCAAGACCATTCAGTGAGAAAACGACAGTTTTCCCAGCAAATGGTGCTGGGAATATTGGCTATCCAAATACAAAAGAATGAATTTGGACCTTTACCTCACATCATACACAAAAATGAACTCAAAATGAACCAAAGGCCATGTGTAAAAGCTAAAACTACAGAACTCTTCAAATAAAATACAGGCATAAATGTTCATGACCTTAGTGTAGGAGGTGGTTTGTTTGTTGTTTGGTTGGATTTTTTTTTTTTTAGATAAGACATGAAAAGCATAACAAATAAAAGATTAGTTGAACTAAAGACTTAAAACTTTGTGCTTCAAAGGGCACCATAAGGGAGTGAAAGAACAACTCACAGAATGAAAGAAAATAATTGTAACTCATATATCTGAAAGAAAGTTGTGTCTAGGATATATAAAAGACTCATAACTCAATAAAGATCTGAATAGACACCTTACCAAAGAAGATAAACATACAGATGGCAAATGCACTAATGAAAAGTTGCTCAACATTATTTGTCATTAAAGAATTGCAAATTTAGGCAATGAGATTCTGCTACATATCAATTAGAATAACTAAAATCCAAACACAGAGAAATGCTGGTTAGGATGTGGATGAACAGAAACTCACTTATTGCTGGTGAGATTGAAAGATGGTATAGCCACTTTGGAAGTGATTGTATGATTCTATGATTCTGCTTATGGAAAATGTCCAAAATAGGCAACTCCATAGAGACAGAAAATAGATCAGTGTTTTCCTGTGGTTGGTGGGGAGTTAGGAGGAAATATGGGAGAGGGGACTTAAAAGATTATGGCATTCTTTGGAAGGGTGATGAAACTGTTCTGAAATTGTGGTATGGTTGCACAGTTATGAATATACTAAAAACCATTGAATTGTATGTCTTAAATGGGTCACTTATATGGTATACAAGTTTTATTTCAGTAAAGCTATTACAAAACCAAAGTAATCCATTAAATTTTATGTGTTAGTATAGAAAAAGTCTTTTGGAAGAATTCAATAAATTTAGTGGGAGCTTTGATGTCACCACAGTTAGAGTAGCAGTGTATAAAATACACTCAATAAAACGTTAAATTCATGAGTACTCATACAGACCTTTTCTTTTGACCTCAAGGTCCCTGAGCAGCAGCCCATTACTTTGTGTAGTGGGGTTGAAGATACAAAGCATTATGAGGAAGCTAAGAAATGTGTAGAAGAATTAGCATTGTACCTGAAACCACTCAGCAGTGCTAGAGGTAAATCAGAAGCTAAACAAATGTTTATTAAAGATGTTTTTATTACCATAAAAAATGTGGCCTGTAGGGGCACCTGGATGGCACAGTCAGTTAAGTGTCTGACTCTTGGTTTTGGCTCAGATCATGATCTCTCACAGTCAGTCATGAGATTGAGCCCCATGTTGGGCTCTGCACTCAGCTCAGAGTTTACTTGAGTTTCTCCCTCTCCCTGTGCCCTTCCCTCTCCTCTCTAAAATAAATACCTCTTTTTTAAAAATTGTGGGCTGTAAATGAATGCTAATGAAATACACTTATTTATTGTAAATCAAACCTACGAGCACTAAATAATATCATTACAAACCACATCAAATAGGTAAATTTAGAGTTTATGTGATGTTGGAAACATTTGAATGAGTTACAAAAGTGTGAATATACTAGTGGTTTCAGAAGGGCTTTCCATCATTTGACAACTCTGGGTTGCCTGCCTTCTATTCTGTTTTATATTTTTACTGCCTTGCCATTATGGCTTGTTATTTCATTAGAAAGATAAAATTAACCATTATGAAATAATATGCCAGAACTATTATGTTCTCAAGATTCTAGTCTTAAACTAAATATTAATGCTGTCTAACCTTTTTTTCCTTTTTTCCTCCAGGGCTACGATGAATAATGATATATTTAATGTTGTAATGAGTGGTATATTTACATGACATACAGCTTTTGTATATTTTTAACATGCAAATTAGGCTTTATATAATTTTATCTATTATTTAAGCATTCTAGTAGAACTGGAACTATTCATGTATGCATAAGTCAGTCATCCCATCAGAGGAAATTTTTGTGGACTCTAAAACTGCGTTGTAAATCTACATATAACTTTTTACTCTCTTTTAAAGGAGTGGGTCTGAATAGCACTACGCAGAGTGTTCTGAGTCGCCCAATGCAGAGAAAGCTGGTGACTCTGGTCCACTGCCAACTAGTGGAAGAAGAAGGCAGGATTCGTGCTATGAGAGCAGCTCGATCTTTAGGTGAACGGACAGTTACAGAGCTCATTCTTCAGCACCAGAATCCCCAGCAGCTCTCCTCCAATCTCTGGGCAGCAGTCAGGGCTAGGGGCTGCCAGTTCCTTGGACCAGGTATGTGATGAAAGTTTGATATTTGTTATAGTAATAATTCTAGGAGTATGGTGTAAGAACTATAAGTGTGATGTACAAAGGCTGGTTTTTAGCAATATTCTGTTGTTATCAAGAAATACCCCACTTGTGGTGCCTGGTGGCTCAGTAGGTTAAGCCTCTGCCTTCGGCTAAGGTCATGATCCTAGGGTGCTGGAATCATGCCCCGTGTCGGGCTCTGTGCTCAGTGAGGGGCCTGCTTCTCCCTCTCCCTTTGCCTGCTTCCCCTGCTTATGCTTGCTCTCTCTCTGTCAAATAAATAAATAAAACCTTAAAAAAAAAAAAAAGAAATATGCCACTTGACAATCATGGCTTGGGTAATTCCATGTCAGTATTTTAGAGCCTCTAAAACTTTTCTCAATGTCAAAAGTTTTCATTTGAAAGAAGTTTTTCTTGAATGTATTATTTTTATATCTGTCTTAAATATACAGAATAATACAAATTTTGCCCAAAATGGTTAGAAAGTATAACTGTGAATATGTGTTATTATGTTGTGTTGCTCATTGAGTGGTGGTACCTGCAGCAATTACTGAATATTGCCCTTCTAATAAATAGTTTAATCTTATCCTTGCACTTTGACAAATTTTGGTTTTGCCCAACTTTTCCTAGCAATGCAAGAGGAAGCTCTAAAGCTGGTTCTCCTGGCCTTGGAAGATGGTTCTGCTTTGTCAAGAAAAGTATTGGTTCTCTTTGTGGTGCAAAGGTTGGAGCCACGGTTTCCTCAAGCCTCTAAAACTAGCATTGGGCATGTTGTCCAGCTCCTTTATAGAGCCTCCTGCTTCAAGGTATGAACTAATGTTAAATTTCAGCTTAAAAGGAAACATTGTCTTTCCCCCAAACTTATATAGTAATACTTTGAGTTAAATAAAGTTGCCCCCTCAGAAAATTTCAACAATCTTTTTTTTTTTTCAAAAATATAAAAAAAAGATAAGAATGTAGATGGTGTTTTATTAAAGTTAAATCTTGTTATTAAATTTTGTATTTTGGATATTGCACAACATAGATCAAACTGAGGGTTACAGATTTTTATATTTGAAGAGGCTAAAATGCTGTGTTATTTTTCCACCAATACTGTAGGCAGAATTGGTCTGAGCAGAGAGTCATTGAAGCAAGAAGTTTCATTTTGCTATTTGCTCCTGCTGTAATTCCACATACACAGTACTGGAGTTCCATTTGCCATTTCATTTTCAGTGTATATAGTAATGCTGGACACACTCTTTTGTATCTCAGATTGAATCAGCACTACTTCAAATATCCGTGCTCACTATGTATCATTTATCATTCATCCTGTTTTCCTGACTTCTTAATGTCAAGGCTTCTTGCTTCTGACACACACATAACTAGTACTTCATGGACCAGGGAGGCATGCCTCTAAAAATTTTTTTAATTCATACAAACTTTAAGAATAGCCATTCCTGGGTCACTACATCCCCTCATCTGACACTAAAAACTAAAAAATCCTACAATCTATAGTTTATTCTCTCATTTCTGAGAAAGAACGATTCACAAAATCAACAGGGAAACATACCAATTTAATTTTTAAAAGCTTTAAAGCTCTGACTAAATGCCCACATTATTATGTTTCTTTCTAGAGTCAGATTATATATATACTGAATACTGAAAATGAGGTGTGCACTCCAAATCTGCACCCAACTTTGTCCTTGCCTTAGGTGCCTTTGGAACTGTCAGAAACTCTAGCCAAAATAACTCCCAACCAGTTCAGATTGTCACCAAATAACTCATATTTGTTGTAATGATTATGATTGTACAGTATAATCTGGAATACACTTCGGAATGTCTGCTTCCAAAGTTCTTGTTCTCAAATAACAGTACCAGACAGACTCAATATTGCAAGCTTAAAAAATAAAAAGGAAGTCCACCCCTTCTCTGTTAAGAATAATAAGGGGTCCAAAAACCCCAGAATATCCACAGTGAACCTCTCTCAATCCTAATTAAAAGAATTAATAGTAATTGAAAAGAGACTGGAAATTTGTAAAAATCTAATGATTTTTCACTTGGGTCATGATTACTTCCCTTTTTTCATTATACACCTGTTTTCTTCTCTTGCTGGTAATATGTACTATTATCTCCATCATGAAAAGATTTATTTCCTCTCATCACAATAGGTCCATACCCTAAATTTTATTCACTGTGGCAGAGTTTCTGTTAAGTATCTACCAATACATGCCTGTTTCATTTTCTTTGTGGAACTCACATTGGTAGGCATTTTGCATTCTTCCTTGTGGCCATATGTATCGATATAGATATGTTCTAGCTGCATCATTTTAGCATCTCTTTTATTTGCATTTGAAAAACTTTTTCAAACAGGGATAATTCTGTTCCTTCTTAGTACAGTATAGTTCCAGGACTTACTTTAGACATTGCATCTCTTGGAAATCTTTGTTTTTAGTTAAAAGAGAGTTTAGAGAACCAAGTCCAGGGAACCCTAGTATACCATATAGAAAACATTCTGCATTTTAGTAAGGTTTATTAGCCTATATTGAGAGGATATTTTTATACATACACATAGGTATTTCGTCTTTTGATTTGCCTTTGAATTGTGGCAAAATATATTTTGTTTTTGTGACTTTAGTTCTTGATTTTTTTTCATCTATTTGGTCTTTCATGGACTTACCTAACACAATTAATTTTAGACTTTCTTGTAATAAAAATGGAAAACATTTAAAAATATAATATCAGGATGACCTAGAAGTCTTAACTAATAACATGGCTGTAGTTTTCTTTGGTAGAAGAAAAAAAAGGGAATTTTCTACTAGAGAAATTTAAGTCTTTATGGGAATAAAAGGTTAACAGGGTATAATATATACTGAAATATGTTAGGATACAAGTGATCCTGGACTAGAATTAATTATTTTACTTTTATTTCTTGAGCCTTTGGCCTAAATCCAGCTTGACTCAAAATGTAACAATATAGCAAAAATGGTACCTACCTGAAGAAGCTTAGAGAATTAAATGAGTTAATATGTCAGTATGATGGTTAATAAGTTAACACACTGACTAGCACATACTATGGGTTCAATAAAGGTTAGTCATTTTAATTACTAATAGACATTATCATCATCATTATTTTATACTTTCTGTTGGTGGCCCAGACTGCAAAACTCTGGAAAATTAGGCAGAGATTAATCATCTTTAGAATCACACCAGCATCTGAATGAAGCTCTTTCAGTTAGGGGTACCAGGTAGCTTAATGCCAGGCAAGCCCAAGTTTAATAATCTATAGTTATGAGAAAGAAACATACATTTTGTTTTGTTTTATTTTGAGAATAATTGCATGAGTATGTTCCTTTTTTTTTTTTTAAGTCTTTGCTTTATTTGTGTGTATGTATGTGAGTATAGTTGTATATATAGGGAAGTAGGCTCCATATCCAGTGGGGCTTATGCTCATGCCTTGAGACCAAGAGTCACATGCTATACGGGCTGAGCCAGACAGCCTTCTCAAGTATTTTCTTCTTTTCAAAAATGCATATACACACATATACAATTTAAATTCTATATGTGTGTTAAGGGCTATCCAGCCTTGGGATTTTGCTCTATCCCATATTCATTCTTTCAGTAAGACCTATTCACAAATTTTACATCTATGAAGGGGGGAAATGTTTCACAGGCAAAACTGTGTTCCACTTTAATCTTGCTATCATTGCTAAAAGAAATTTGTTATTTTAAAAATTGTATGTTCTGTATATGTGTTCATATAAAGTATAAACTCATTTTGTTTTTTACCTGACTCATGAGATTATGTGTGTCTTACTAGGTCACCAAACGTGATGAAGACTCTTCTTTGATGCAACTGAAAGAAGAGTTTAGAACCTATGAAGCTCTGCGGCGAGAACATGACTCCCAGATAGTGCAAATTGCTATGGAAGCAGGCTTACGAATTGCACCAGACCAATGGTCCTCTTTGCTTTATGGAGACCAGTCTCATAAGTCTCATATGCAGTCAATTATTGACAAGGTAGACCCTTTTTTGTTTTTTACTTCTTGGACGAATCTTGTAGTTTTGGTAATTCATGATTTAGTAACCTATTTACTAAATATATGTTAAAGGGAATACCATGTGTCAGGCTCTTTTAAATTACATTATCTGGAGCTGAGTATTCCAACTAGGCACTAGTCATAGAGTAATGCCAGTTTGTTTACATAAGGGTTTTTTTATTTGATATATTTGACATCATTAATATAAGATTTGATTTATCCAGCACTCTCTTGTATTCTTCTGAGAGTCTTCATCTCTATTATTGTTGCCTCCCTCCCTTCTTGTTTGGTCCCCTGAGTTGTAGTCATTGTGTGTGTTAAATCCATTTTCTGAATGCCTTCATTGTCTTCCTGTAACAGCCATTTAAGAGTCTGGAAGATGTATACATTGAGGTTTCTTATGATTCTCAGCCACAATAATTTCACATAATAAGTTACCAATCATTTTAGATTTGATCAGATTTTCAATAAACATAATTCTACTTTATCTGTTCTTTGTTATGATTAAAAGATAACGAGAGTATACACGGTCAGGCTCCATTGTTTGTTGCTTAGTCTAAGTGCTGTATTTAATTCTGTTAAAACTGGGGCAATCCTATAATTGTTTTTGTTGTAATTCAACATGAAGTATATGAAAGTATGAAAAAGTCTCAAAGCACCATTTAAAAAATATATATATATAATAGTATTAACTTTTACTGCTTTACCTTAAATACTTATAACCAGAGAGATGATTATACTTTAGAGTCCACCACATTTAATTTAAAGAAATAAGATCAAGATATAAGGGTATTTCAAATATATTACCGTGTAACACTTACTGAGAACTTGCTGGTGCCTGGTGGTTTAAAATAATCCATTTAATCTTTTCAATAGCTCTGTATTGTCCCAAAGAGATAGATTAAGTACATTTCTCCAGAGTCACATAGGTAATCGGTGGTAGGGCTGGATTTGAAGTTGGGTATACTGAATTCAGAATCCATGTTCTTAACCACTAAACCTTTCCAGACTATTCTGTCACTTTTGTTGTTGTTGTTGTTACTTCTAAAGATAGGTTTATTTGAATGAGTGGTGTATTGATGTCAAAGGACAATTGGGAAAATGTGATTTTTCAGTATAATGTGTATTACTTGTTTTGTCCTATAAATCTTTTTAGATACCTTTGCCCAAACTTTACCTATAACTCCTCTAAGTCTGCAGTTATGTAATTGATTGATTATAATGTATTGAAACCTTAGTAATGATCTCTTAGAGGAGTAATTTTCTACCTCTGAAGAGAAACTTGGCTCGCTTTTATAAAGATTCTGCAAGGAGGTTGACCTTTTTGTGCGAACTAGACTATATAATTTATCCTGTAACAGTATCTTCCCATCATGAGCAATAGTTTGAATGTAATATCCAGCAACCTTCTTACAAGAAACTGGTAAACAAACTTTGCAATGTGTGTGGCACTTTATCATCTAGAGCAGTAAAACTTTCTGTGGTGATGAAAATGTTCTATATATGCAGTCTAATATGGTGATCACTAGCCAGCCATAGCTGTTTAGCACCCAAACGTGACTGTGCAACTGAAGAGCTAAAAGCTACAATTTTATTTTATTTAGTTAATTTTAACTTAAATAGCCACATGTTGCTGCTGGCTACTGTGTTGGACTGTAAAGAGAATTTATTAAAAGTGATATGAAAATCAAATAATCATAGTAAATTATTGGATAAACGTGAATTATAAGTTCACAAGAGAAAATATATGTAATTGGTAAGATAGAATATAGCTCCAATAATAATTGGAGGTAAATACACCCAGGGGAAATTAATGGACTGTCCTGTGTGTGCCTCAGTGCTTGCTGCTCAGTGATTTTTTTTTTTTTAAACTGGCATAACAGATATTAAATTAGCAAAAGAGACGTCTATTGCCATACGTTGCTGATGGTTTATAAAATGCATTATATATCTTTTGGGAAATAACTTACCAGTAAATAAATACTCAAAATATTCATATCCTTTGATCAAATTTGCTATTCCCAGGACCTTATTATAAGGAAATAATACAAACTTCCAAAAAGGTTATGAGTTTATAAGTGTTAATCACCACATTATTTATAAAGTAGAAAATAAGCAGATGGTTAAAGAATTTATCTCTGCTCAGAACATGGTTATATGGCCATTAAAATTAGTTATTTCAAGACAGATACTCTCTTCAGCTGATAAATAACATTTAGCTTCTTTAAAAAAAAAAGTAGTGAAACATTTTTATTAAGTCTCAGTGATGAACACATGGGTATTGTCATTATTTTTAAACATTTTGAAATATTTCATGATAAAAATGATTAGCATTATAAAAATGTTTTTGTTCTAATATTAACAGTAGCCAAACCCATAAGTTTGTAAATGGCTGATTAGAAGTGTATAAAAAGCATGCAAAGATGAAAAAATTGAATAAAGGCATGTCAGCATTCAGATGAGTTATTTTTCATGTTTCTTAATATGTATGCTTTTTTATTTTTTTTATTTTTTTATTTTTTTTATGTATGCTTTTTTAAAAAGAATTACCTCTTAAAAAGTGACCTTTTAGAGGAGAAAAATTCTTCCAAGAATCCCAAACCATTATAAAATTCTGAGTTGGCGTGCCTTTTGAAATTATTTAGTTCATATAGCAGATGGACTTCAGATTGAGTTCATAAAGGTTATATCTGGTGTCGTGATATAAGCTCAGTTTGAGTTCAATTTCATTGTTCTTGGTATTGTATAACATTTCTAGATTCTAAATTTCAACTATTTGGAAGCACTCCCAAGAGCCAAGCTAATATAGTGCCCTAAGAACATAAGATGGAAAGGGTAAACTTCCAAATTGAGGAATTGAGAAAGGTCTCACATTTGAGGAAAGTGCCATCAGGGAGAAGAAAGTTTACCATCTGCCAAGCAGTAAATGCAGGGAAGTGTGAGGATTGTTCAAGCACCAGTAATCCAGTCAGGCCAAAGCCTAGGATGTGTTGCAGGATAAAATTAAATGTAATAAGTTGCAAAAGTGACTGCAATATTTTAAATAGTCTTTTCTTTAAAAGGATTATCTGGTTTTTGGAAAGTTAATATTTATCTTTTTTAAGTTGCAGACCCCAGCCTCTTTTGCACAAAGTGTTCAGGAATTAACAATTGCTCTCCAGCGAACTGGAGATCCAGCAAACTTGAACCGACTAAGACCCCATTTGGAGCTATTGGCAAACATTGACCCTAGTCCAGGTAAATAAACCCAAGGGAAATTAATAGACTGTCCTGTGTGTGCCTCAGTGCTGCTCAGTGATTTTTTTAAATTATCTTCTGTTACATTCCCTAAGAAATTCCCAGAGTAGTTATTTCAGACCTTTGACATTGTATTTAAGTTTCTGGCCCTAATCTTGTCCATCTATCTCTTTATTACTTCAACTAATATTTATTTAAAGCCTTTTTACTGTACTACTCACTTCATCAGGGAGATAGGCTCACTCTGGAATCCTTTGTTTTCTCTTTTTCATGTCACAAAATTGTGCTGTATTTATTATTCTCATCTGTTTGACAAAACAAAAGTTCTCTAATTTTTTCTATATCCTACGTCCTTAGTTGATTTATCCTGGTCCCATTTTTTTGTCTCTCTGTGATAGTAATGTCTCGTTCATCAAGTATCTTCATATTTCTTAACTTTTGTCAGCCCTTTTCTTTCTCCTTGCCCCTTGACCTGAAAATCACCCAACCTTCTTTTTTCACATCTACAGTATTTTAGCTTGTGTCCTGTTGCTGTCCCTGTGTTTTATTCCTGCTCCTGAGCTAAAACTCTCTTAACATTCACAAGTAATCTCCCAGCTTCAAATTCCAAAGGCTTCTTCTCATTCTTCAAATGACTTGATTTCTCTTTAGCATTTGATAATATTGTTGACTAATTCCTCATTATAGAAACTCTCCTGATATCTTTCTGTACTCTCATAGTTTCCTTCTGACTCGACTAAATCCTGCTGCTGTCTTATTTTGACCACTTTCCTTTCCTGCCCACTAAGGAGTAGGCCACTTGTGTTCTTGGAATTTTGTTTTCCTTGCATTCTGTTGATGATGGTCAGTCATTCCCAGCATTGGTACTACTCTCTGCAGAGAATGGACTCATGACTATCTCTATCACTGTTCTCTCTTTATTACTCCTCCTTACTTTCCCAGATGCTTTCTGAGACTCATCATCTTCTCTGTGTTCTTCAAAGCAAATTCTTCTTCACTTGATACTACCTCTTCCTCTTCTGTGTCTCTCTGTTAAATGACCTCATTGTCTGAAATATTTACACTTAAAACCCAAATCTTTTATCTTAGCTCATATCTTTTCCTTTTACTTGCTCTGTATACCATTTCAGACAACGGGATCTATCTGTTCTTTCCAACATATCCCTCTTCCATGCCAGTTAATACTGCATTGGTGAGCGCCTTATTTTTCCTGAAACTGAATGCCTTCTGTTTTCCTCTACTCTTAATTCTTTCAGTCGAGTCCACTTAACTGCTGCAAAATAAATCACATCTCTGATCTTATTTCTGTGTTCTTAAACTTTCAGTGACACCCCATTGCTTATCAAAGAAGGTTTGGAACTCTTTTGACAGTAGCATTCAGGGCCCTCTTAATTTTTTTTTTAATCAATCTACCTTTATAGAATTTACTTTGAAAATTGCTTAATCAAACCAGGTCAGATATATTCCTAGAACACATTCATTTTTCTTTTTTCACTATTGTGCTTTGCTTATTCTGAGCAATCAGAAGAGCACTTCCACAAGTTCACCACCACATTAATGACCAATCTATTTATTTGTATCCATGCCAATATATTCTGCTCTCCTTGTGTAACAGTGGATAAACTGTACCTCTAAGCTAAGACCCCTCTTTCTTCTCATGTTCTAATATCTTGTCAAGTATAGTATTCCAATATCTTCTGTTTCTTAGATCACCAAGTTTCCTTCTCTACTAGAGTATTTCTGTCAACATACAAACACTGTTATTTCTGTCATCATAACCCACTTTTGACAACAATTGCCATCCATTACTATGCTATCCCCTCCCCCCCTTTTTAATATGCTCTTGAACTCACTCCAGTCAGGCATTTATCTCTGTTGTTCGAAACTGCTTTGTCAGGGTCACAGGTGACTTCCATGTAGTTAATTCCAGACATGAATTTTTGGTTCTCATTTTATTTGGCCTATTAAATGCAGCATTTAATATTGTCATTTACTTTTTGATCCTCTTAATACTTTCTATTTAAGATTTTATTTATTTGAGAGAGAGAAAGCCACAGACAGACCATGAGCTGAGGGGAAGAGGTAAAGGGAGAAGCACACTCCCTGCAAGCAGGAAGCCTGATATAGGGCTCTATCCCAGGACCCTAGGATCATGATCTGAGCGAAAGTCAGATGCTAACCTATTGAGTCACCCAGGCGCCCCCAGTCTTAACACTTTTTTCCCTTGGCTTCCAGGCCACCACACTTTCCTCCTTTCCTTCTCATTTTATTAGACCCTCCTTTGAGCCTCTTTTGCTAATTTCTCATCTCCATAGCCTGTCACTTTTGGATTGCTCCCAGAGTTTAATCCATGTATCTCTTTTCTAATTATACCCATTCCCTAAAGAATATCATCTAGTCTCATAACTTTAAATATTATCTTTATGACTCACAAATTTACTGTTTTTCATCAGTTCTGAAGCCTACATTTCTTTTGATCTTGGTGTTTTTGAAATTGAGATGGTTCTGTATAGGTAATGATGTGGTAATTTAATTAACAATCTTTTTCTATTTTGGTAGCACATAAAATAATGGTGTATGTTGCAATTGATTTAGAATCTGTGAAACATGTAGTATATCTGGATCAAACCTTCTTCCTGAATTCTTTTGTATATCTACCTGCCTGCTGAACATCCAGCAGGCCTACTTGAATATCTAATAAGAATTTCAAACTTAATTGGTCCAAAAGTGAGTTCCAGGCACCGCCCTCATCCCACCTCCCCTTCCTTTTAGTGGCAGGTCCAACCTTCCATTTCATTTCCTTACGCCAAACACCTGGGAGATCTCAACTCTTCTTTCTCACATGTGGTACATCTGATCTAACAACATACCCTGTAGGCCTTTCCCTTTAAAATCCATCTGGACTCCTCCTGCTTGTCACCTTCACTGCTACCATCCTCATCTCTCATCAGGGATTACAGAATAGCCTCCTATTGTCGGTCTGGTTTTAGCATAGGAACTAGAGTGCTCCTTTTACCCTTCTCAAAAATTCTCCCGAGCTGAGTGAGCCCTGTGTTCAGCTCCATGCTAAGGGTGGAGTCAGCTTCAGATCCTCGCCCTCTCCCTGCTCACATGCACACGTACACTCTAACTCTCTCTCTCTCTCTCTCTAAAAATAAATAAAATCTTAAAAAAAAAAAATCTCCAGTGCTTTCCATTGTTCAGTTTTGTCAATGTATCCACAAGGCACACTCATTCTCTTTTTTTCAGGTCTTTTATCAGATATAACCTTCTCAAGGAGACATTCTCAGGCCACACAGTCCAATATTTTACACAGATCTGTCCCATGCCCCTTCTTCGCTCTATTTATTCAAGTCATCATTATCAAAATTGTTTTTATTTCAGTTATTTATTGTCTGTCTCCTCTCTTGGGTATGATGTTTTTTTGTTTTGATCCTGTTGCTTCCTAACAAATAGAACAATACCTGGGACTTAGTAGGTGTTCCAAACAATACTTTTTTGTATGACTGTTCTCTTCACCTTCTCTATATCTTCTTTTTTTTTTTTTTCCCAAGTGAAACTCCATGTGTCCTTCAAAGCCTCATTTACGTGCCATCACCTAGAGAGGTCTTTCACAGTGTCTCCAATAGGAAGTCATCTCTATATTTGCATTCTTACTTCTTTTTATATTTTTTCTTAAAGAACATTTCATATTTGTGGTTTTTTCCTTTATAAAATCACAGCACTGGCACTGGACAAATGCTAAATGAAGAGAATGTATAGCAGAGTTGCTTTATATAGTGACTCTTCTATTAAACTTTTTAACCATTTTGTATACCAATACTTGATTTATACTGAATTTGAGAATGGACATTACAAAATGGCTAGTCTACAGTTAAGTTTTTTTTGGTCCACACAATGTTGGTCTGCATAATATTCTAAAATTTTTAGGTCCTGACACTTTAAACTGGGTGATTTTACATGAAAATCTTAAAGTTTAGTCTTCCCTGGGAAACAGCGGTGTGTCTGGCAGTGCCCGCCTTGCCTCATCACATAACAGCAATCTGCTAAAGTTGAATAGTAACCATAACCTTAGATGTAGGCCATACTCTCCAGTTCAGCACACTCCCTGTCTCTGTGTTGTCATTTCCAATACTAAGAGTCTAATGATGGTTGCCATTTATTGTCTGGCCTGCTTATTTTCTTTGTTACCTTCCCTATCCCTATAGTTATTTTAGTTTACAATCCATTCCTTTAAATGATGTTTGGGTGAATAAGTTATTACCTGATAAGTTGTATGAAACCTAACTTGATTTCACTGAAGGGCTGACAGTAACTGTTTTTTAGTTTAATATGACAAATATCGAATAACATCATTTAAAAATTTTTTTAATTTGTTGTGTAGATGCCCCTCCTCCTACTTGGGAACAGCTGGAAAATGGACTGGTTGCTGTGCGTACTGTGGTACATGGGCTAGTAGACTATATCCAGAACCATAGCAAAAAGGGAGCAGATCAACAGCAGGTAAGGGGGAAGTTTGAAACTTAGAAGTAAGCCACTATGGTTGTTATAACAGATACAAACAAAGCCAACAAGATGACATGAATATTTTGAGACTCTGACTATAGAAACTCTAAATTAGTTTAGCATGGTTAACAGCCAGCTTAATGGATTAGTGTAGTAATTTTAACTGACAACAATGGAATTAAATAACCCTGTTGGTCTTCTGCTGTACTGGAGTCATTTTTCACATATAGCAGCATTTGATTGTGCTAAAGATTATATGTTAAAATAAAATTATTCTCTTTGGTTACTATTACATTTTAGTTCGACAGTCAGTTTTTTTGTTTTGTTTTGTTTTATATATATATCAGTTTTTAATGCTGTATTTGTTTAGTACTGTTCACATATTTGTAAATGCTTTTTCTCTAGTAGTAGTTCAACATTTTTTTATTCATATAATGTGTATTATACAAGTGGGCCAAATTTTCCTCAAATACTTTTAAGTGAAGTATATGGCAGTAAAATGTAATAGCTTATGTTATGGCTACAGTGTTTCATTTTTCATTTTACCTCAGTAATTTTATTTTGCCTTCAGGATTTATGTTAGGTTGACTAGGTCTTTTATTTTGCAATAGTGAGCTTGTGAAATTAAAACCTTGTTATTAATTTATCTGGGTCAGGTAAATACTAAAAATAGATTATTCAATATTGCTTTTTTCTTTGAGGGGCAAGGAACACGAAAAGTATCCTGCTAAATAGGGGGTGGTACTTGGCTGACTTGGTCAGTAGAGCATGTGACTCTTGATATCTGGGTTGTGAGTTTGAGCCCCCATGTTGGGTATAGAGATTACTTAAAAATAAAATCTTTTTTAAAAAAGTGTCTTGCTGAGTAGAATAATATGGATACAATTTTCCTAAATAAGCACAGACCAGACTTTATGATAAGAAATAAAAGATTAAAAACTTATTTTGAACTCTGTATTCCATTAGACATTACGAAGAATGTAAGAAAAATAGTAAGATTAATCTTTAAATTCTGTCAATAGGTGATAAAATGCAAATTTCAAATTTCCTTTAGCTTAGTATTATGTTTGGTAGCTCATTGACTTCCTAATCCATCATGTCTTAGACTGGAAAATAATAATAATATAATAATTTTCATTTGCACTTTTAGAGTTATTGTAGGTCCTTGATATGTTCTTCTGCATATCAAGAATTGGTTATAGAGGGGTGCCTGGATTCCAGAGTCCTAGGATCAGCCCCGAGTTGGGCTCCCTGCTCAGTAGGCTGCCGGTTTCTCCCTCTGCTCCTCACCCTGCAGGTGCTTTCTCTCTCTTTCTCAAATAAATAAATAAATAAATAAATAAATAAATAAATAAATAAATAAATAAAATCTTTAAAAAGAATTGGTTGCAAAGTATTTTTCAGTTATAGAGCCTATAGTAGATTTGTGTTCTAGGAAAACCTAATTGTAAATATGGCTATACGAAACATTGTCCAAAACAAATATTAGAACACATATTAAACATTTGAAAGCCCTAAACTCTAGTGGTTTGTTTGTCCATTATAAAATCTGAAAAGAAAATCATAAAGCTGTCATGAAATTTAATCCAGGATTTTTTAAAAGATTTTATTTATTTGAGAAAGAGAGCGAGCAGAGAGCACAAGTGGGGAAGTTAGGAAAGGGAGTAGACTCCCCCACTATCAGGGAGCACCATGTGGGGCTCCAGGACCCCAAGATCATGACCTGAGCCAAAGGCAGACACTTAACTGACTGAACCACCCAGGCGCCCCTAATCCAGGATTTGTATGATACTACATATTTGAGAATTAATGCCAACATACCAAAAAAATCAGGACCCTGTTCTTTATAATTAATTTCTTTTTGAACTCTGAAACTTCTGACAGAATGACTTTATAACAATTTTTGCTCTGGGCCATCTAGGTAATTGTGTGAGTTAGTTTAAATCAGTGTCTAATGTTTTTAACTTTGGTCTCAGCCCCCACAGCATAGCAAATATAAAACATACATGTGTCGAGATATGAAGCAGAGAGGAGGATGTCCTCGTGGGGCCAGCTGTACATTTGCACACTCACAGGAGGAACTGGAGAAGTAAGTATGAAAGTTATTAAACTCAACCTTCTAATAACTTGTTATGAAATAAGGTAGAATTGCTGAGTAGAAGAATTTGCCACTGTTAAGAAATAGAAAAGGAGTAGTTGCATTCTCTTTAATGAATGGGAAATGTTTAGAGAATAATACAGAATTTTAAAAAACTGAAGCAGTTTCTTCAGCTTTGATTATATTGTACACAAATAGGAAACTAAATATAGAAGTGAATCATTTGCACTACCAAAAAAAATTAAAACTAAGAATTTTCATCAATTTTAACTAATTGAATAATGTATTTCTGGTTTAAAAATTGCCCTTTTCTCTATTTGCGAATTTATTTTATTACCAGGTGTAATTTCACAGATTTTTATAAATTTCAAGGATCAGGGATCCCTGGGTGGTGCAGCGGTTTGGCGCCTGCCTTTGGCCCAGGGCGCGATCCTGGAGACCCGGGATCGAATCCCACATCGGGCTCCCGGTGCATGGAGCCTGCTTCTCCCTCTGCCTGTGTCTCTGCCTCTCTCTCTCTCTGTGACTATCATAAATAAATAGAAATTAAAAAAAAAAAAATTTTCAAGGATCAGATAACTCCGATGACGTTAAATTTTCCAACACATACTAGAAAGAAAACCTCTTAATTTTTTTTTATAAAGCCAGTGTAAAAAAAAAAAAAGCCAGTGTAACATTGCCACTAATCTTGATGAAGATAGCACAATTAATGAAAAATACAAATCTATCTCACTTATTAATACTTTAAAAATCCCAAATATTAGAACTCAATAATACATTAAAGTAGGTACCATGAAGTACAAAAGTAATACAATGTAATTAGTATAGGTTAAAGAAGAAATACCATGTGATCATATGCAAAGATGCCAAAAGGCATTTGAATAAAATCAAATGTTCGTTAACAGATGAAAATTCTTTAATAGAAGAAAGCTGTCAAAGACATTTTCTCAACATAATTGTATCTCAAAAGCTAGTATGATTGCGTGATGCTCAATTAGTAAAATATTAGATTCAGTCTCATTGAAGTTGACAGTAAGGCAAAATTTAGTAGTAGTGAGACTATTACTGAACGTTCTGGGAGTGGTAGCCACTATACATAACCAAAAAATTAAATTGCCATAAAATCATTACATGGAAAAACTCAAGAAGTACTTAGAAACAAAAGAAATGAAAATTTTAGCAAAACAAAAAATTACAAAAATGAATTGCTCCTATATACTAAAAAGGGAAACACAACCAGTTAAAAAGTAAAGGAAATTAAAGCTCCCTTTGGCATTACCAACAACAACAAAAAAGATAAATACCTAATAATAAACTAACCAATATTGAGGGCCTAGATGGATTGAATTAGTAAGCTACCTTATACATAAGAGAATTGAATAAATGAAACATACTATGTTCTTGGTTAAGACTTAACCATTCATTATATAGGTTTTATCTTCTCTTACACAATAAATTCAGTGAAATCTCAGAATCTTAACATTATTTTTTTAGGACTTAACAAAATCCTTTGTGAAAAGTAAATTTATACAAATGGTCAGAAAAATTCTGAAAAAATAAGTTTTCAATGGGCTACACTAACAACTATTAAGGTGTATTATGAGCTGAAGTGCATATAAAGACTGTGGTATTGGAGTGCCTGGGTGGCTCAGTCAGTTAAATGTCTGCCTTTGGCTCAGGTCATGATCCCGGGGTCCTGGGATTAAACCCCATGTCAGGCTCTCTGCTCCAGGGGGAGCCTGCTTCTCCCTCTGCCTACGGGTCCCCCTGCGTGTGCTCTGTGTGTGTGTCAAATAAATAAGTAAAATTAATTAAAAAAAAAAAAGACTAGTATTGGCATAGGAATAGATAGATCAGTGAAGTACAATGGAAAATCTGAAAGAATGCAAGATACAGTAGGAACTGAGCATTTGTGCTAAAGGTGGCATTTTGCATCAGTAACAAAGATGACATTGAAACAGCTGCTATCCATTTGAAAAATAATTAGAACTCAATTCTTACCTTAATATTAAAATGAATTAATGTTTTTGTTTTTTAAATATTTTATTTATTCATGAGAAACACACATACACAGAGAGAGGGAGAAGCAGGCTCCATGCAGGAAGCCCAACATGGGACTCGATTCCAGGTCTCCAGAATCATGCCGTGGGCTAAAGGCGGCACTAAACCACTGAGCCACCTGGACTGCCCAATTAAAATGAATTATAAATGTATCAATCTTTAAGAAGGAAACCGTACTTAAGAGATCTTTGCTGTTGTTACTTAACCTTTTAATAGGAAAGAAATTTTGAAAACCCAACATCTATATAAAAGAGAAAACTGATAAATTTGAGTACATAAAAACTATTAAGATGTGGCCCAAACACCACAATTAAAAAAAAAAAGATTGGTAGGAAAGTGACATACAGAGGCCTGACAACTCTAACATAAAATGAGTTACTACAAATCTGTAAGGAGAACCAGTAAATACATGGATCATGAACATACAGGCAGTTCACAGAAGAATAAAAAAAAAAAAAGTGTAAAACTTTGTCAACTTCATTGATTATTAAATACAAATTAAAACAAAATGATATCTTTAGGGGCACCAGGTAGCTCAGTCAATTAAGCATAGGACTCTTGGTGTCCACTCAGGTATGATTTCAGGACCCTGAGATCCACACAGGGGGCCAGGTTGTGCATTGAGTGCAAGTCTGCTTATCCCTCTCCCTCCCGCCACCTATGCATGCATACACATGTATGTGCACTCTCTAAGTAAACTCTTTTAGAAATGATAGTTTGAACTATCGAATTAATAGAGACTGTGATACTACCCACTGTTTGAGATCATGAAGAAGGACATATCTTTTGTTATCAGTCGGAGTTATAATAGTTTTGGAACATTATAACAATTTCTAATGTGCATACATTAGAGTTCTGTTTCTGGTTAGTCACATGAGGATGCAAGGAAATGCATCTGTTACTGCATTGTTTTATTTTTTTTTTTAAGATTTTATTTATTTATTCATTCACGAGAGACACAAAGAGAGAGAGGCAGAGACACAGACAGAGGGAGAAGCAGGCTCCATGCAGGGAGCCCGACGTGGGACTTGATCCTAGGTCACCAGGATCAGGCCCTGGGCTGAAGGCAGTACTAAACCGCTGAGCCACGTGGGCTGCCCTACTGCATTGTTTTAACAGCAAAAAATTAAGAACCTAAAATGTACTGACATAAAGGAATATCCAAGTTATGAAGTAGAAGGAAAATAAACTAAGCAGTTGTATATGACCTTATTTCTGTTAATAAAACTCTTAGTATACATATTAATATTAAGGTACCATATGGAGGGAAAAATCTATATAATTACGTACTAAACTATTAATGGTGGTTACACTTGAAGAATAGTGTCTCCTTTCCACCTCTGAAATTTTCGGATAAGGGAAACATTCAGAAAAATAGCATTATTCTTATGGGGTGTTGTCCTTGAGATTATTTTTTAAAGCTTACTAGCAGATGTGAATATGCTTTTACTGTTGAGGAACAAAGGTACTAGAGTCTGATGGCTTCATATTTTTCCTGTAGTTAGATTTAGAATCTGCTTGTCTTATATACCGCCATGTCTGTTTAAATTTAGGCATTATTTTATTTTGTTTATATTAATCCACTTTTAAAATGATTTCAATTTTGTATAGGCACACAATAGCATCAGCATCTCTGAATCATATCTAATACAAAATACTGTTCTTAATTATTTAAACATTTTAATGGAATAAATGGCAAATTTTTCTGTACACAAGAGCTTTTTGTTTTATTGTTAATTTATAATATAGGCTGACTGTATCCCAAGGCATTTGAGGGAAAGCTAGTCATTTCAGAAACTGCCTTCTAAAGATTTTTCTACCCCTTTCAATACATTTCAGAAATAAAAATTACAATAAAAGTAACTTATAATACAAATATTAATTAGCATAATTTGTAATGTTACAAATACTCATTATAAGGAATTTTATACTTGGTGTTTTGCCTGAAATTCTACAGTGTCTACACAAACAAGTTTTCAAGTTGATAGCTACAACCACTGTTTTAAGAGAATTTCTAGAAAGTAATGTTCTTGGTATCTTTTCCTTTGTATCTGTTTCTCAAATACATTTTAGTTCTTGGTTTTGCTTTTATAATTTTGGGTTTTGGTGTATGCCTTTGCTTTCTATATAGGTTTCGTAAAATGAACAAACGTCTGGTTCCCAGAAGACCCCTGAGTGCCTCTTTGGGTCAGCTTAATGAGGTGGGCCTGCCTTCAGCAGCTGTCCTTCCAGATGAAGGTGCAGTGGATCTGCCTAGCAGAAAAACCCCTGCTCTGCCCAATGGAATTGTATCAGCAGGGACTACAGTAACACAACTGATTCCACGAGGGACAGATCCCACCTATGATTCCAGTCTGAAGCCAGGAAAGATAGATCATCTGAGCAGTAGTGCCCCTGGATCCCCTCCTGACCTGTACGTCATTTCTCCTAAGTTTTATTTAAAGTTTCTTCTTTATAAATAGAGGGAAGAAAGAATAATCGGTGTTTTATTAAAAAAATAATAAAACACTTCATTTTGGGCTTTATTTCCTATGCTAGTGATTTTTAAGAAATGATTAGCATGTGTGAAATAAGATCAAACTTTACAAAATTTGTAGAAGAAATGACTCTTGGAAAAACCAATTTCTCAAGTTAAGGCTTTTTAAAAAAAAAAAAAAACATTTAACAATTTGTGTATATTAGAAGTATTTTTGAAACCTTAAACTTGATTGACTTGTAGAATCTTATTCCTTTAGGTTAGAATCTGTCCCTAAGAGTATTTCTGCCTTACCTGTGAATCCACATCCTGTACCTCCAAGGGGGCCAACAGACCTGCCTCCTATGCCTGTCACCAAACCACTTCAGATGGTACCACGAGGTTCTCAGTTATATCCAGCGCAACAGGCAGATGTTTATTATCAGGATCCTCGAGGAGCTGCTCCACCATTTGAACCAGCACCTTATCAGCAGGGTAATAATCTTTTATTTACATTGCTGTCCTTTCTTAGGAGTTATGAGAACATTTCCAAAAAAGAGTGATCATATTTGCAGCAGCCTCAACATAGATAAATGCATTTATTTAATACTTTGGAAAAAGAGGAGGTTTTGTCATCAACTAAATAGTATAAAATAAATGAATTAGCAGATGTATCTAAAACAAATTGCCCATCAGTGGAAGCTAGTTATATTTAAATATATGCATATATTTATGAAAATAACAAGTCACCCAAGTAGACAGTAAAAATTTGCTTAACTCAGGCAGTATCTATTTCCCTGACTAAAATTTTCTTTGAACATGAAAAAGAATTTAATATTATAGTGGGTATAAATTAAACACACAGTGTGTTTTTCTTGCTTTCAGTTATCACCTAATATTTTTTCTGAGCCCTGTAATATATATAAAAAAATACAGTATACATATTGTAGAGAGTTAATAGTGTAGAGTCAATATTAGTAAAAGAGTATGAGTATACATATGATGTATGTGTGTGTGTGTGTATATATGTGTGTGTGTGTTAAAAATTAAGCATTCACTTGTGGTTATTATTAATGTAGTAGAGATTAACTGTAAGACTCAAGGGAGATCATTGAGAACTTGAGGAATCAAAAAGACTTCATGAAAGAATGCCCTAAATAGAAGTATGGGAATAAAAAGATAAATTAACAAATGGATTGCAAAGACAACAGTTTAGAGTTGAGGGTGGAGTAAGGGGACTGTTAAACCAGGTTTGAGTATTAAGTCCTGTATTAGTGTGGTGAGAAAAAAGGGATTTCATAAAGTAGTCAAATTTGAAAAGCCGGCTTTAGTGACAGTACTAGATATGGATAAGTGATGGAGTGGAGATGACTGAGGCTTCACATGTACAATTCCTGTGAAAAATAGGAACACTAATTTTTAAAGTAAAATGTTGGATCTCTGTCAGATACCATGTGGTGCTATTACTTTTTTTTTTTTTTTTTTGCTATTACTTTTTAAACTGAAGTATTTAGCTTCCCAGCCAGGGAACCAAAAAAAAAAAAAAAAAAAAAAAAAAAAACCAAAACAAAACCCTGAAGTAGATTAAATATATTCTCCATTTCCTTTTCCCAAGGCTATCTTAATTTTGAATCAGAAATGTCTTCTTTATTCTCAAAAGAATAGCTTTAAATTGGTATGGCACTATTAATACATGTAAAAATAAGATGAAAGTTTTTTGTATCTTCCTTTGGGCCGTCCATCACAGGAAAGACTCAACTACTTTTGTTAAGGTGACCTTAAATACACTGTATCAGTCAGGGTCCAGTGGCAGATAACAGAAATTATGCTTGCTGTATTAAGCAGAAAGAGGTTTAAAAGCAGGGAGTTTAGGTGCCTACAGAATCAGTGGAAGTACTGGAAAGGGCGGCTTAAGCTAGGCTTCCAGGAATGAATCCCAGAAGTAGCTACTGAAAAAGTCTGTTAATAGGGAGAAAGCAGTAGAAATAGGAAGTGTGGGTTATATCTGTACACCAGAATCATATCAGTGGAGGCCAAAGTCTGAAAATTGGGAAGCTACTATCATAGCTGTTGTCTCTAGAACTCCAGAGCTATGTAGCAGCTACTAGATCTGCACCAGCAGAATGGATCTGTTGTATGCCACACTACTATCCAATTAACTCACTTTCACATTCAGAATTCATGCGAGTGATTTGTGGAACCTGAGTTTCAGGGAAATGTGGTCTTTTGCTTTCCAGTATTTGCATTGCAGTAAGGTACAGCAGAAAAATAGTCAAATTGAGAGCCAATCTACTATTGTAGATTACATATAGGTTAGTTTTTTCAATGACTTTTAAGGGTTAAGGTTAGTTTTTGCTTATTTTTCATAAAGCCAACCTGACTACATAAGCAGAGGGGAAAAATGTAAAGAAATGAGTGGATTACTCTTTACTGTTGAAGTATTTTAAAAGGAAAAATTTTAAATAGATGGCTTATTGTTGCTTTGGGTTCCTTTTTTTTTTTTTTTTTTTTATTGTGCAGGTATGTACTATACTACACCACCACAGTGTGTATCTCGCTTTGTCAGACCTCCACCATCTGCTCCTGAACCTGGTCCTCCCTACTTGGATCATTATCCACCCTATCTCCAAGATCGTGTAGTAAACTCTCAGTATGGCACACAGCCACAACAATACCCACCTATGTACCCACCACACTATGATGGCCGCCGAGTATACCCTGCTCAGTCTTATACAAGAGAGGAGATTTTCCGAGAAAGTCCTATACCCATTGAGATTCCACCTGCAGCAGTGCCATCCTATGTACCAGAATCCAGAGAAAGATACCAACAGATGGAGGGTTACTATCCAGTGGCTCCTCATCCAACTCAGATCAGACCTTCGTACATGAGAGTATGCTGGTTTTCTTTTCATTATTATATAGATTTAATTTGGTTATTGGTTGCAGTGATTTACCTTTTCGCCATGGTAGTAACCCTTTGATCAATTACCTTTAATAAGAAAGCTTCCTCCTTCCCTTTTTTTTTTTTTTTTTTCCCATCTTTTCACAATTTGGGTAGGGTTGTTTTTTGGTTTGTTTAACTATTAAAGGAGGGGAAAGAAATTCCACCGCACTCCCACTAATCCTTCTTACTTAGTTTCTGAACCTTAGATTGTTTTATTTTTTTATTATTATTTTTTTTATTTTTATTTATGATAGTCACAGAGAGAGAGAGAGAGAGAGAGAGGCAGAGACACAGGCAGAGGGAGAAACAGGCTCCATGCACCGGGAGCCCGATGTGGGATTCGATCCCAGGTCTCCAGGATCGCGCCCTGGGCCAAAGGCAGGCGCCAAACCGCTGCGCCACCCAGGGATCCCTCTTAGATTGTTTTATTAACATTTCGAGATCTGGGGTGCCTGGGTGGCTCAGTAGGTTGTTTCTGCCTTTGGCTCAGGTCATGATCCTAGAGTCCTGGGATCGAGCCCTATATCAGGCTCCCTGCTCAGTGGGGCATCTGCTTCTTCGCTCCTCCCCTGGCTCATGTGCGCACGCTCTCTCTCCTCTCTCTCATTCTGTCTCTCAAATAAATAAAATCTTCAAAAAAAAAATCTCTAGATCCACATTTGACTCTTGAGCAACATGGGCATTAAGGGGCACAGTGCCCCCATGCAATAGAAAACCCATGTATAACTTTTGGCTCCCCAGAAACTTAACAGAAGCCTAACATCAACAGCCAGTTAGCACATATTTTGTATATGTGTTATATAATGTAATCTAACAATAAGGTAAGCTAGAAAAAAAATGTTATTAAAATTGTTTAAGAAAGTATATTTACAGAACTATTTTTATCGAAATAAATCTGTGTGTAAGTGGACCTGTATAGTTCAAGCTTGTATTGTTCAGGGGTCAACTGTATTTGGAAATTATGGCCAAGGAAAAAAAATTTTAATTTGCTCTTTGGGAAAACCTCAGAGTTTTGGGGGTCTTTATTTTGTTTTACTTTGTTTTATTAAGTCTTAGTATGTTCAAATATTGAGATTAATATGCAAGCTGCTACCTATTTAAAATATGTGCTAAATGAATTAATGTGTTCTGAAATTATTTTTCAGTTTTTACTAATCTTTGCATTTCCAGGACCCTCCTTATAGCCGGCTTCCTCCTCCTCCTCAGCCCCATCCTAGCCTAGATGAGCTACATCGCAGACGAAAGGAAATAATGGCCCAGCTAGAGGAAAGGAAGGTTATCTCTCCACCTCCTTTTGCACCTTCACCAACATTGCCTCCTACCTTTCATCAAGAGGAAGTAAGCACATCATTTTTAGTCTCATTTATCAATTTTTCCTTCATCAGTTGTTTGTTGAATGTCTTGTTTAAATATTAAGTAATCTTGGCTGTTTCTAAGATTATGAGGATATTTTCCTATGTTTTCTTCTAAAAGGTTATTTTATTTTACGTTTAAATCTACATTTCATCTAGAACGGATTCTTGTTACTGTTAGGAGTAAAGGTCCATTTTTTCCCCCTAAGGGTATCTCATTGGCCTACCACCATTTAATGAAAAGAACATCTTTTCCCTAGTGCCCTGAAGTCACCATTATCATAATCAGGTCACCTTTATCATAGTCGGGTGATTATACATGTTTCTGGACTCTATTCTGTTTCATTGGTCTATTTCTTTGTCTTTGAACTAACACCACCTGTTTTAGTGTAGTTTTATAGTATGTCTTAGTATGTGGTGATGTATGTTTTCTAGTTTTGTCTTTCAATATTACTTTTGCAATTTCCAAATATTTAAAAATTCTCTTGTTGATGTTCACCAAAATATATGCTGCAATCTTTTTTAGGATTACATTGAATCTTTGGATCTGTGCTGTCCAATATAGTAAACACTAGCCACATTCTGCTAAGGAGTACTTAGTGTGGCTAGTCCAAATTCATTTGTACTGTAAGCATAATCTTGGGGATTATCTTAGTGTTTCAACTGGACGGTGCTGATTGTTACCATGAATGAATGTTGTCTTATCTTTTTAATATCTACATGGTCTATAGTGGTGTTCACTTTTCCACTTATAATATTGGTAATAAATTTTTTCCTGACTTTTCTGTCTAAACACTTTACATGAATTTTCCACAATAATGTAGGTTAATTAATAAGGTCATAACATCTTCTATTAATGTAATTTTACTTACTTTATTTAAGTATAAACATTACAGTTTTTCAAACATTATATATTAGAGTTCTCCTAGAACCTTGTTACACTATACTATTTTTTTTTAGCAATATGACACTGCAAAAAGTAAGCTAATTTTGGAATCAAACATAATTACTTTTGAAGTTCAGCTGTGTCACTCTGTGTGCTCCCTTGTAAGTTACTTAGCCTTCCCTAAACTCTAAAGCTCAAGTTTTTCCATTTGTAAATCCAGCATAATAAAGCCTACTTCATAGTGGTGTGGTAAAAATTTAATGAGACACAAGGCATCTGGCATGTGTAACACATTCAGTAAATAATAGCTATTTGTATTTGCTATTTTTTTATTTCTAATAAATATAATAATGCCTTGCTATTAAGGAACTTTATCTAGAATTATTTTAGTTATTGACATACAAAGCTATATTTAAAGTTCAGTTCTAAACAATCTACATATAAGTTGTATTAAATTCATACATTATGGGACACCTAGATGGCTCAGTTGGTTAGGCATCTGCCTTTGGCTCAGGTCATAATCCTGGGGTCCTGGGATTAAGCCCTGCATCAAGCTCCCTGCTCAGCAGGGAGCCTGCCTCTTCACCCTGCTCCTCTCCACCCATCTTGTAATCTCCACCTCCCCCACCTAAATAAGAATAAATAATAAATAATATACACACATATACCATAGAGAAATTTCACCAAAATCCCATTTTGTGTGCACGAACTAACCTATTACTTTTTGATAGGATCATTTAGTAATATATCCTGAGGTTTTTATATTTACATTTTTTTTGTTCATTGTTTTTACTTACCCAATTATCCCAGATGTCTTTCTTTGTTAGTGTATAAGTTTATATCATACTTTTTAACAATCACATAATATATCAGGATGGGGCGGGGATAAGCACTGTTGTTAGTAGGTTCATTTCTTTAAAAAACTGGCTTTTCTATGTGAAGTTTACATGTGGAAGCAAAATAAAGGAGATAAAATTTTTAAATTGAGTTAGGACAAAAAAGAGTTTATAAACAATAGAAACGGGAGTTATGGTTGAAAATGAGTGATATTTATGAACAGCAAGACCCTTTGTCAGTATAGAAAACCAGTAATGACTCAGAAAAGAGGTGTTTTGGTTTTTTTTTTTTTTTTTAGTTTTTAGATAGGGGGAAGCATAGAGCCATTTAGATATACCAGTAGATCCTACATTATCAGTATATCAGTGTATATATATTTTTTATAAAGTGAAAGCAGTATTAAAGTTTTACTTCTAGTACCGCCCTATAATAGTATAGCCTTAGATCAACTGTGTTCTCCCATGGACCTGAGGAACATATGAGTTAGTTTACATAAAAGCACTTTCAAAACTGTAAAACCGTACACAAACGTGAATATTGTGATTTTAATAACAATACATTAGACCTAGAATAGCTATTCTCATAATTTCAGAACTCATCTTGAGAAAATTGGGTATCTTACCCTTTTCACTTCACAGAATCAACCTAAGGACCAGAATTTATTTAAAACATGAATTAATACTATTAAAGAGATTTCAGTAAAAAAGTTACTGCATCATGATGTACTACATAGAATGTTCTAAGTTACATTTTAGATAGTTTTAATTTTCTTGTTTACCTGGAATGTTATTAAAAGAAAGAATGAGAAGTGTCCAGAAAAACTAGGGCCTGGTCCATATTAGCTTAAGTGTTGACTTCCATCCAATTAAGAAGAGGATTATCAAACCTCAAAAATCCTGTCTTGATTCATTGAGATACTTGTTTTTGACCCTCCGCTAACAACGGGTAAAAGTTAAACATCTCTCTTCACTTGTTTTATATTTTTCACAGTCTACAAAAGTCTTCTGTTGTAGCATAAATCAAATAACTATCATTATGTTGCTTTAGGATGGTGTTCTAAGAAATTCCTGCTTTATCGCATTGTTACTTAGAAGACCCATTTCCTATATGTATATATATACATACTCACATTTTTTTCCCCATCTGTAGTTTATGGATGAAGACCTGAAGGTAGCTGGGAAATACAAAGGAAATGACTACAGCCAGTATTCTCCCTGGTCATGTGACACCATCGGCTCCTACATTGGAACCAAAGATGCCAAACCCAAAGATGTGGTGGCAGTGGGGAGTGTGGAAATGATGGTATGTGTAATAACTAAGCCATAATTAATGCAAATCAAGATAAACCAAACAAGTCAGACCCCATTAATAGTGTAGACACAAATAATTGAGCTTTCCTTAAGAATTTCAGGCCCCCTTCCCTGCATGCTCTCCCTGTCTCTCTCAAATAAATAAATAAAACCTTTTTTTAAAGGAGGGTTTATTATATTAAAGTAACAAAAATTAGTAAAAATAAAACTCATTTCCTTAAATCACTAAAGAATAAAAATATTTGTCAACCTAACCTAGAGGTAATTGAAAATTTCCCAAATGAGTGAAAGACTATCAGTGTTTTACAGACATTAGTGTGCATATAAATTCTGTTGGAGTCTAATTAGAACATGTTAAAGTGCAGGTCCTAATTCAGTAAGAGTGGGGTGAGACCTGAGATTCTACATTTCTAATGAGTTCCCACAATGCTACTGCTGATGTTATTGGTCCCCAAACTATGAGTAGCAAGGATCTACCAATTAGATTTCTGTTTCCATTCATGGTGGTGCTTATTTCTTTCTGACTGGAATCCCTTTGAAACATCTGTGTTGGCAGTTAATATTTTTAGGCAGTGGTCTTCTAACTATTGAGTTTTGAAATAGAGTGGGTTGTGATGAGTTTTTTTTTTTTTAAATAACTAAAAATACAAGAGCACATACAGTAAGAAGTAACTATTTGTCATGAGATTATATCTGTATATTGAATGTGTATATATGTACTGAGTCATGATGTAAAATAACATTTCTAATTGGGAGTGATCAGAGGTTTAAAAAACAATGTTTACGATGACAAGCAAGTTATTTTAGTCATACCAATAAGAACATTATACTCTTTTTTTTTTTAACCTTATCACAGACCTGAAGGAAATAATGTTAGAGATCTAAGTCTAGGGTGGATTTCTCATTTTACTTTTTATCAGAATGTGGAGAGTAAAGGAATGAGAGACCAGAGACTGGATCTTCAGAGAAGAGCAGCAGAAACCAGTGATGATGACCTTATCCCATTTGGAGACCGACCAACCGTATCTCGGTTTGGTGCCATCTCTCGAACTTCTAAAACAATATATCAGGGTGCTGGTCCAATGCAGGCTATGGCACCTCAGGGAGCTCCCACAAAACCTATTAATATTTCAGGTAAGAATTGAAGGTAAGCTGATCTAGTGGGTTCCTATTCATGATTTTCAGCCCCCATCCCTACTCCCCATTTACTACCAGTGCTTTCCATAATCTCCCAAAACAGTAATCTTCTAAACTCTTCCGTGGAATTATCCATGTAGAAAGCTAATTATAACCCAGGGAATTCTAAGGATACAAACTAAAATTTCTCTATGTGAAGATCATCTGTGTTGGTTTTTGTTTTAATAGCTTTGTTGCTTTTATTAAAAAAAGCATTCTCATTTTTAAAATTTTAAATGGGTGCCTGGGTGGCTTAATCAGTTAAGCATTCAACTCTTGATCTCAGTTCAGGTTTGATCTCAAGGTTGTGAGTTCAAGCCCCACAAGAAAGAAACATTTACAAAGACATTTACATTTTCCTTTCGGTGAGGAAAAAAAAAAAAAAACATTAGTACCCTTGTATCATATTGATAGACATTTTTCCAGATAGCTCTGTATACAATATGTTTGTGCCTTTTAGATTATGTCCACCTTAAGAGAAGAATGAAATCTCTGAATTGCATCATTGAACAGTAAATTATTCTCTTATAGACTATACTCCATATGGAACCCATGGCGGCTGGGGAGGTTCTCCATATTCACCTCATCAGAACATACCTTCTCAGGGACACTTCAGTGAGAGGTATGTGTCATTCTTTTTATTTTTATAAACCTTTAAAATTAATTTAGCTTTTCTTATCAATAATCTCTTTTTTTCATAGTGAAATAACAGATTTTTATGTCAGAAAAGATCAAACCTAAGGGTTTTTTTTTCTTTTTTTCAGTTGAAGTATAGTTGACACAATATGTTATATTAGGTCAATACTATTTTTAAAAAATAAAACTTAAAATTTATTCCATCCTTTCTTTCCCACCAAAGGGAGAGAATATCCATGTCAGAAGTGGCCAGTCATGGAAAGCCCCTTCCATCTGCTGAGAGGGAACAGCTACGACTAGAATTACAACAGCTAAACCACCAAATTAGCCAACAGACTCAGCTACGTGGACTAGAGGTACCAACTTACAGATATTTTTTCATTCCAATTTTTGAAGAGTTCTCAAAGGGGTTTTAAAAGGAAGAATTTGGGATCCCTGGGTGGCGCAGTGGTTTGGCGCTTGCCTTTGGCCCAGGGCGCGATCCTGGAGACCCGGGATCGAATCCCACATCGGGCTCCCGGTGCATGGAGCCTGCTTCTCCCTCTGCCTGTGTCTCTGCCTCTCTCTCTCTCTCTCTCTGTGACTATCATAAATAAATAAAAATTAAAAAAAAATAAAATAAAATAAAAGGAAGAATTTTTGAGGTAGGATGAGCATAAAAACTTAACGTCTGTTTTTTAAAGAGTTAGTATAGGTGTCCAGTTTTCAAAGAGTTTAAGTACTTAACAGTCCAGTGTGGGACAATAGGAAATTTAGAACTTTCTATTCCATGAGAAGAGAAAACAGACTATCTAAAATATGCCAGCAGGAATTTATATTCCCTGATGGCACATTTAAGGTATACAGTTTTTATAAACAAATGCTTTTAGCTTAACATTTTTTCATTTTTCATACTGCCTTTCTTAATCTAAAAAAAATTCTCATTTCTTTTAGTCTTCAGGATATATTTTTAAATCTTTAAAAGATAGAAGCTTAGAACTTAACTTAGACTTTAAAAAGACTGGCCTCTGTATAGTGATTATGCCTTTCATTAATATAGTTCTTTCAGTTGATGAGATACCATCACAGGTCCTATTTGACCCTTACAGTGACCTTGACTGGTGGTAGGTCAAGCAAGTGGTATAGTCCTCCTCTTCCAGTTGAAAGATAGTAGTTTCACAGAGGTTGAAATGTGAGCACAAGTCTTCCTGCTCCACGTTCAATGTTCTTTCCACCATGCTGCCTGACACTTAAAGAGAAAAAAATATCTGAAAACAAAGAATTTTTTAAATCTTTTAAAGTGCCACTTAAGACTAGGTTTTGTTTACATTACATTCTTTCAATTTAGAAAACTGAAGACATTCTGCTGATAAATACTTTACTGCCTCCTGGAGAAAATGAAAACTATTAGAACATTAGTCATTATCTTTCTACCAAGATCTTTAATAAGGAAGACATCCCTTTGGAAATAAATTTTATTTATTCTTAGATTCCCTTATTACAAAGACCAACAGGAGATTGCTTTTTTGGGAATACATGTCTGACTTGTGTTCTTTATGTAAGCAGTAAGGCTTAGAATTTTTTTTTACTATATAACATTCATATTTTATCTTGTGCCATTTCATTTACATTGGTCTAGAACTTCTTGCTGATTCCTATTGTAAAAAAAAAAAAAATGCTGTGTTTGACTATGTCCTTTGGTTGACTTTTTCCATCAACTCTTATTCCTTATCATACTAATTCATGGTTTTTTGTCTAAGTTGAAATTTGTAGACCCATTTTCTGTTCCAAAAGGATAATCAGCATCAGTTGGAAGTTTGCCACATATTTAACTCAGTATGGTTAAAAGTCCTTGCCATTACTGAGGTTTCATTGAAATAAACCACAGGATTTACTTCAGAAAATTGAATTTAAGAAAGATGGGGAAAGATGTACATTTATACTTCTCTTTCAAATAAAGTAAGAGCAACTTCTACCTAATGTTAAATTACTGTTTACTAAGTTTAAATCACCTAGTTTTTCTTTTTTAATTCAGATGGCACTCAAAAGAGACAATGCCTCATAGTTGCATCATTTCTATTGCACATATCTTCCTGATAAGCTACTTTAGGCAGTGGTCTGAGAATGGGCCTGGTCATCCCGTGCATGGTGTGAAATGTGTTGAGTTGTGTATGTGCTTGGCTTTATGCACTAGGCTGTTAGTAACAGGCTGCTGTTGCAGAGGGAGGTCAACACCCTGGCAGGCCAGTCACAGCCCCCACCACCACCTCCAAAATGGCCTGGGATGATTTCAAGTGAGCAATTGAGTTTGGAACTGCACCAGGTGGAAAGGGAAATCGGGAAGAGAACCCGGGAACTGAGTCTGGTGAGTGTTCTGGTGGGAAAGGGGTGGGAACTGGAAGAGGTGAAAGGAAAGCTTTTGTGTAGTGATGTCTTAGAACTTGCAGCTCTAGAGCTCTAGAATCATCACCCCTAAGGCACTCTAGTGAGTGGTTAATATCTAGAATAATCATGAAGATGGGCTGCATTCATTCCTCCTTTTTTATTCATTCCTCTTTTTTATTCATTCCTCCTCTCATTCCCTTTTGATGTGAGTGTTCTTTGTCTTAGGATTCTGCATTATGAAAAACTTGCAGGGAAAACAGGGCAGTTAATTAGGTATTATTAAATTATTGTTAAACATACTGATTAGGGAAGCTGAGAGGGGATGATGTTATGATTTTGCAATACCATGATCTTAAAAAACTGTGTGTTCACAAATAGCAGCCCTTTAGTTATTGAAGACCTGTTTTTTTATTATGAGGGAAATGCAATCTACACATTCCTTCCTGAGGAATTGTATCCGTGGATATGCCTCCTAATGCACAAATACTGGTTTTGGGAAATTTTGGGGGGAGTGAACCATTCCCCTAGGTTGCATGGTAATTGACTCTTTTGTTAAATGGTTATAAGTTCTTTCCAAGCAAATAAATGAGGTATTTCATTTTTTTGCTTTCAATAAGTATGTTATAGGTAGTGATTATATTTTTGCTTACCTTTTCTAAGTCATCAGTTTTTCTAACTTGGGGTATTCTCTCCCTTGTTTTCTAGCTTGGATAGTGAGCAGATGTACTCTCTTATTATCATGTATGTCTCCCTTTTAGGCTGCCCATTTCTTTGGTCACTTTATAAAAATGATTTATAAATATCATATAAAATATGATTTTGGATTATCAATTTGTATTATCTATATTTGGTCTATTTCATTAGCACTGTTAAATAGAAGATAATTGAATTTACTTCCTTCTCTTCCAAAGGAGAACCAGTGTACTCTGGACATGAAAAGCAAATTGAATACAAGTAAACAAGCAGAAAATGGACAACCAGAACCACAAAATAAGGTTTCAGCTGAGGACCTTACATTGACATTCAGGTAAAGAAAGGGACATTTCATAGTCTTATATTATCCAATCCTGACAGAAGTTCCCTCATAAATATGATTTGTTTTAAAAAAAAAAATACCATTATTCAGGTGTACCTGGGTGGCTCAGTCAGTTAAGTGTTTGCCTTCAGCTCATGTCATGATCCTGGGGTCCTGGGATCAAGCCCTGCATTGGACTCCCTGCTCAGCTGAGAGTCTGCTTCTCCCTCCCTCTCTCTCTGCCTCTACATTCTGCTTGTGCCCTCTCTTCTCTCTCTCAAATAAATAAAATCTCTTTTTTAAAAAATCATTCTGTATACATTGAGAAAAGAATATTTTCACATAAATTTAGTTCTAAAACTTGTTTTTTTGAGTCATGAAACTTATTTACAGATCCAAGATTGGATTGTTAATATATAACAAATGAGTTTTTCTGGTTCCATTTCTTCATTCTCCTATTTTTTAATTTATTTAAAACCAATTCAGCATTTTGGTGTAGACCTTTCCAGTCCTTTTAAAGTGTGTGGATATGTAGCCTCTTTCAAATCCACCTTCCACCCTATCCCCCTAGTTTTTAATTTCGCCTATCCCACATCATCTAGAGGTGTGGAAGGATATATGTCAGCTATGATTAAACAACCCCGCAATAAACCGTATCACAGTCTATTCTTTGTTTGCATAGCTTTAATTATTTCCCTAGGTTATTGTGAAGTCATTTACTACAGAGTCTTGAGTTACCTTCCTGATGATTGTACAACAATAATTTCTAATGCTCTGTTGGTTTCAGGCTTAAGTTTTAGCTGTTTAAATCCATGCATTTGTCCTAAGTTCAGAATAATTTCTCATACGGGTAAGCCTGCTAAAGCTTAAAGGGGTCAGAACTTTTTCTTATTAAAGTCCTGATAGTAAGTATTTAAAACTATGGGTCTTACAGTCTCTGGAAATGCTCAATTCTGCCATTGTAGTGTGAAAGCAGTCATAGACAATACATAAACAAATGGGCAGGCTGTGTTTCAGTAAAACTGTACTTAGAAAAATAGGCACTGATTAGCCTTCATTTGCCCACTTCTATAATAAAGCATGGGTATAGAACTGTAAACTAATATTTAAAAGCTACTTGTGTATTTTTCCATACTCCTAAAAGAAAGGCCCTATTGATTTTATTCTACTAATCATTTTTATCTCTCCTTATTTAATATTGTTGTTTTTTTAATTAATAGTGATGTACCAAATGGCTCAGCTTTGACACAAGAGAATATCAGCCTCCTGTCAAACAAGACCAGCTCTCTGAACCTGTCAGAGGATCCCGAGGGAGGAGGTGACAACAATGACTCCCAGAGAGCTGGAGTCACATCCACTTCTGCTCCCTAAATTATGAAGAGTTCGACTTTTATCTTTTGCTCCTGATCAATTTGTGGGGCATAGGGGTAGGAGAACAGATAACTTCTAAACTTTTTCTCTGAGAGTGGTCAGAGAAATCCAAGAAAAGTACCGGAGGCAATGTGCACAAATACCACTACTAAAAACAAACCCTGCACATAGTTCACATTAATGCATTTTTTAATTTAAAAAAAAAGAAAAAGAAAAAGAAAATTAGCAGTATCTGCAAGCAATTCAGATTAAATTTGTTTTTGTTCTGTGAATGAACTTTATTTTAATAACTTTGGACGCCTTGGATCCAGGGCTTTAAAAAAAAAGAAGATATTATATATACACTCTGTTTGATTAATTGTATGATCTTAATGAAGTAGGTTTTTCTTGTATTTTGGTATTATTACATACCCAGTGTATAATTCCTTATCCCCGATCCTTCCCAACTTTCACAACCCCATAAGTTAAAACAGACAGAAAGCACCGGACTGTCTGAGAATTCTGTGGTGCTTGAGAAACAAAGAGACAGTACTAGACTAGTTATTAGAAAATGTGCAGCAAACCAACTTTTCCAAGAGCTATTATTTGAAAGTCATAATTTTCTTTCCCTTTCTGGTTTCTGGCTTCATGTAAGTGTTTTTCATATGGCACTAAAACTTTTTGTTGTTCAGGTGGGTTTTGTTTCTTGTTTTTGTTTTTACTTCCACTTTTTCAGAGAGATAATTCCTAATTAATTTTTTGAAGTCCTCATTTCCATATTATGGATCCATTTCATTCTCTTGATGTAATCAGAAAGCCAGGCCAATATTGTAGGCTGTTCGATTAGATTTAAATGGAGATTATTTTAAGAATGAACTGTAATTTATTAGTACTGAAAAATACATGGTTGGTATATTACCTGTACTGAGCTGATCGTTGGTATTTTGGAGTTGTGCTTTTCAAATTAAACTTTTGTTAAAATCATAAAATGTTTTTTAAAAACCCAAAAAACAAAAACCACTGGGAAAATCAACCATGTTTTAAAACTGCAACACTTGAACTGAAAATGAACAGTCACATTATTTCTGTTGATGTTTTTGTTCTGTTTTACTGTCAGAACCCAAAAGTATAAAATAAAATAAAAGCCCCTGGTTTTCAAATAGATGAGTCAAATACAAACTGCCCAGTTCTTAAGGATAGTTTATAAATTAACAGTTGTTGTTCAGAATCATTGGCGCCAGTAGGCAGTTAAGTACCTAAAAGTTAGTTTTCATAGTGAAGAGATTCTTGATGAAAATGTTGAAAAGAATAAGAAGAAATTTTAAAGTTTAGTTCTGCTGCACATATTCTGATGCCATGTGTCTATACTGAGCTAAGACCCTATAAAACATGTTTAGGGGGGATTATTTGATATAGTCACCCTCCTCATTCCTATGTTTGCCTGATTTTTAAAAAATTTCCCTTTCTGGATTATACTACTACAACAGAAAGCACTGGTTATGTAATAAGTTACTGCATTGCTTTGGTTGGGTAAAAGCAAGAGTTTGTATTTTTCTTGTTTCTTATTTTCTTAACCCTTAACTCCTGCTGAGGTCATAACAACCTCAGTGTAAGCTCTATATCCATCATACTGTTAACTGAAACAAATGGGGGGAGGGGGGAGGGAAATACAGTCCTGCCATTGCCTACCAGTAGGAGAGTCCAAACAGAACACTCTTTTGAGTAGCGATTATTTAATTTGCCCAGTCAAGGCACCGTGTTTATATACTATTTCACATTGAATTTGATTATGCCCTACAGACCTGGCTGGTCAAGGATTTGATATACACATATTGGCTTGGGATTCGAGCTTTCTTTTTTATTTAAATAAAAATTTATATATATTATATATATATACATATATACATAGCTATATCTGTATATATATTGGGTATGTTTTAAGGATTTTTTCGCATGAGCGCAGCTGTTGCGATAAAATGACTGATTGGGAGGTAGAAGCACTGAATGAAGATGAGGCATTTTTTTCAGTTGATATCCATATTTTCTTTTTTAAAAATACACACTTGCTTTTTTTGCTTTTTGTTTGTTTTCTTTTTTGCTTAAAACCCTATTATATGTAAGTGCTTATTGTTTTTTGGGAGAAGGAAAGAAACTGTGTGTGTCTGACAGAGTCCCAAGATTTTTCATTTCTTTGTGTAACTATAAAAGGCAACATTCTTGGCCTCCAACATTCTGTAGGCAGATTTGGGCAGTCTTATTTCTCCTTTGGACATGTTAGATAATTCATAAATTTTAGAAGCAGTTGGTTCAGCTTGGAACTCAGAATGATTCTGATATTGGAAAGGAATTTATGAGTATTGATTTTGTTGACATTCAGAATAAAATTAAAATTCTATTTTGGAATTCCATTGAGACATCTAATAAGTCAACTTGTTTTTATATCTTTCAAATACACTCCTTGCTTTCACCATTTTGATTTTGTAAGTTAGACAGGAATAGGTGTTAACTTATTCTAACTTTATTACTATTCTGAATAAAACTAGAAAAGCCACAGTTGAATTGACTTAAAATAACTCTTTCGCTTTTTAAGATAATTTCATTGGGGATGGGGATGGGAGGCAGATCTCTTAAATTGTAGCCTTAATTCTAGCTGTAACCTCAATAAGGACCCACACACTCTAGAGGAAATCTAGTTGAGCAGAAAGGCAAAAGAATGATATCCTGTTCTCATTGTGCATATGACTTACCTATTTAAATTGGTCACTGCTTTTTATTTCATGGAAATTCTTAAAACTTTCCTAGTGTTCATAAGCAGTTTTAGGAATTAAATAAAACCTCCAAAGTTTGGATTTTTTTTTTCTTTTCTTTTCCTTTTCTCTGTGATACACTTTGTAAAATGATGAACCTGTAAGGGTAAGTGGCATATTTGGGCAAAACTACTTGATTCTTTTAAAATGTATGCCTTTAGAGACAGTTAAGAAATTAAATCAGTCAGGAAATAGAGTTTTTATGCTTTCTACTTAGTAAAATATGAATTTCTTCTGGAGATGACTTTATTTGCTTTTCACTGAATTTAGAAGCAAGACTGACAAAAACAAAAAAGCAAGACTGACATCACAGATGAACACAAGCAATTCTTAGAGGGTTATGGTAGGAGTATATTAAGCACTGTGTTCATTCTTGTTTAGATAACAAAACCGGAATCTTATTATAGCTAGGGATATAAAAGTACTTTGACTTTCTTTTTTCCCCCAAGGTATCTCTGGAAAAGAATAAAACTGAGAATAAGATATCTACACGCAATTTCCTAACTTATATATAGTTCTTTTGCCTTACTTCTAGATACTGTCACAAGATAAATCCAATAGCTGCCCTGTCTTGGGTAATTTACAGAAGCTAAAGTGACCAAAGATCCATTCCTTGTTACTTTTGTAATCAAAAGAACAGTTAGTTGTAGTATAGGTTTCTAGTAATAGTATTCACATGATAAGACACTATTTCTAATGCCAACTACAAATATTCAACTACTCACAATGTATAAAAAATTATTTGGTATGGCATTTATGTGGCTGATTCCCTTCTCTCATCTTATTTCCCTTTCCCTTCTCCTCCACTTTCCTGTGTATTTATTCTTTTGCCTAAAATAAAATTGGTATGATTCTCATTTGCTACCATGAATATGTAACTCCATCAGACTTTCCATAGGTCTTCAGGGTTGGAGCTCAAAGTTTTGTGGTTTTTTTTTTCTGGCCCTTTTCTATCTTGCAAATTCCCCTTGACTTACCCACAGCCCTCCCTAATCTGCAACAGTGACAGTTTGCTGCCTCAAAACAGAGCATTCAAATGAATTCGCTTAGCCAATAACTTCTGTGAAGTTGCCTTTTCTAATGGTGTTATTACTCAGTGATGCACAAATGTGGTATTTGCCCTACTGGTAGGCAAACAAAGGTCTGGTTAAGAATGGTAACCTGCTGTTTTCTTTAAAGGAGAGCCAAAGACTTGTGCTTTACTCTGTTTTGGTTTGGGGGGGAAATAGCCATTTTGATTGTGAAACCTTTTAGTATTTGTGATTGTATTGTCTAAGTAGATTTGTCTAAAGTTAACTGTTAAAGGTAGCTGGCCTTATAAAATGTAAAAGTAATGAAAATTCATCAGTTTCTCTAAACCAGTGAATGTCATCTTTTACGGTATTTTGTGTAAGCAGTCCCCCCATTTTTTGAGATTATCTTGTCATAATAGCATCTTGTGTGTTTTGGTTTTTTACTTGTATCTGAAGGACAATCTATATCACTTTGGTCAAGCTATGAGACTGGGTAAAAGAATTCATGAGCATGTGACTAGTGAGAAATAAACTGTAGTCACTGCGTATGAGATTATATTCAGATTTGGGGGAAAAAACAGATTCTTTTCACTAAAAGGTATTTGCTTTTAAATACAAATGGTGATGGATGGAGGTCTTACCATCTTCCACTTTGTTTTTGCTCATTTTAAAGAATTGAGTAAAGGTTTCATAATATAAAATCTACCTGTAAAAAAGCACCTGTAATGATACATATTTTATTAAAAGGAAAGACCCAGTGACTTTTTAGGAGAAATTAATAATCTGCCTGAAAAGTAACTGTACTCTAAAAAAGCCTGATCATGTGTATTTTTAGTTGGTGATACATGGTGATGGTGATGCAAGATGATCTCTTCCTGGAAAATCAGCCTGTTCTTGTAGATGAAAATTAGAGCAACTAAACTAAAGCAGATTTCACTTTAAACATTAGGAATTGAACAAGCAAGCAGTCTACTGCTATTGTCATTTTACCCATTTTGCTGGTCCTCATTCATACCTTTCTACCTTGAACATCTATGGGTTTTATATTTATTTGTTACTTCAGCTCAGCTTTATGAAATTTTCCTGCTGAAATGACTTATTGGGAATTGTAGGTGGATTGCAGTTAATATATTTTTAAATTATTCAACTTTTTGAGCCATTTGAAAAAGAAAGCTATTTTTGTCAAAAAGTACTATTAATTATAGCAAATGCCCTTATAATTTGGTTTTTAAGATTTTATTGCTTTGACTCCTAGAGATGTTTCCATATATAACATTCTCATTGGTAATACTAGCTACGATGTTAATAAAGAATAGGACACTGCCACCACCAGAAAGAAATAACACCTTTTAATAATAGTGTTCCCAATAGGTGGGTTTTCAATACTGCACTGAACAAAGTGGGTAAAGCCCTTTGAAATCCTGTTGTGATAAAGGGACTTAACCTCACCACTGGAATCCTTGTTTTCAGAGCCTCTGAATTTTCAGCCAAACACTGAATTTACTTTAAATTTGATTCCTGAACAAAACATCCCTAGAGTAATAACCTTTATTTTCACAAGAAAATAAGGCACAATAACCCAAGAGAGAGAAATTAAACCTCAAGATTATATAGTGTCCAAAAATGTGTATTTAGGAAAGTTACATCCTGTGGAGTTAGTATATTATCTACTAGATAAGGTGACTTATTTTCTTGTATTGAGGTCTCTGTTTCTGATTGTTTTTGTTTTGTTTTGTTGTTTTTAACTCTTAAGTAGACAGAGCTCACAAGTCTTTGGCATCCATATTAGGTTGTACACTCAGAGTCATCTTATAACTGGAAACTGTCAAGCAGCCCCTGCCACCCACCCCAGCTAGTGCATAAAAGGGTCAAGAAAAGGATGGAAAGAAACTGTTGGATAATTGGTTGCCTAGTTGTTTGTTGGGTGGGGGCTGATTTAAAAAAAAAATCATTTATACTGTAATCACTGATTGGCTGCCATTCTTACAACGATATCTAAACAACCCTGTAAAATATTCCTCTGATTTAAAGGTAATTTAAACATTTGTTTATCATTTTTACATCCTCTGTTCAACTAAGGCACTGTCCTGAGTGCTACTTTTTCCAAGTGTATTATTGCCCACATTTTCATTACCCCAGCCCCACCCCATTCATCCTTTCTCTTCTCACCTTCTGGAAATGAAAGGAACCTGGAGGGACTTTTTTCTTTCCTTTTCTTTTTTATTTACTGATCCAGAGGTCTCATTGTCTTACTTTATGATGATACTATGACTTCTTGGAACGAGAGCAATGGAAAAAGTGAATTAAAATGATGAACAAAATCTTTTACCCACTTAAGCATTTTCCAGTTGTGAGATTCCTCTTTGTGTGTGGTCTGTTCCCTTGTTACCCCTGCTACCCATCCCACCCCCCACACTATGGTCAATTTGGTCTTTAGGCCCATACCAGTCTCCCCGAGACATTCTGCAGTCATTATCACCTTTTTGGGTGGATTTTTTTGTTTTTTGTTTTTTGTTTTTTTTTTTTTAAACTTTTTAACATTGATGCATATTTGCTTGGGATAGAGCTTGTGTAATTTACCAATCGTATTGATTGTATGTGATTGTGCCCTGCAGAGGTATATTTAACAAGACAAAAATAATTTAGATTAATAAAGGAGCCCATGAGATTTGAGTCAGGTTATAAATGACTTCATGAAATCACTTAGTTTTGGATAGTGAGAATTTATATCTCCTGTTCTTAGAAATCAGTGCTAGACAAAAATACCATTTTTTAAAAGTTCTCTTGCATTCCTATTTTTTCCTTGCCTCAGCCCCGTTTTTTTTTTTTTTTTGCCTTTCTCCACCCACCTGTTCAGAAATAAAAATATTGAGTCTTAAAGTGACAGCTGATTTTAAATTGCTAACGTTTGTGAAATTTTACTTTTTCCCAGTGTTTTCAACTTAAAAAGAAGACAAATAGGTTAGAATTTCAATCTGTGTGAATAATTCTTTAGCATCTTACAAACTGTGAAATCTTATTTGAAACTCTCTTGAAAGTTCTTTTGGAATAGGAAAAAGAACCCTGTTTGAAATGGACCATTTTCTTCTCTTTAATGTGTTTATATTTCCAATTTTTAAACAGCCTTCAAAATAAGTGAGGTGGAAATAGAGTAATAGGAAGATGTTTAGGGCAGCAGAATTCTGGGTCTGAATAAGTACATGTTACACTTGTCAGGTTTTTAAGAGGATTAAGGCTATCTTTTTCAATTTTGTATTATTTGTGTGCATGTTGTTTATATCAAAGATGCCACATTTGTTAAAATGCTATTTCCTTTATTACCTTGGAAACTGACTCAGCCTCATGTTGCTCCTAAGTAGTGTTTAAAGCTCCCATGAGTTGCAGATAAAAGGGTTATTTTAACAAGTAGAAGGAGGTGATTCACCTTTTGGTTTGTAAATATATGAAAGTGTCTACAAGGTCTTTATCTGCTTTCTGTCAGCATTTATATTAAATGATAAATTAATGAGGAGAAACGTGTAGTCTTTTTTTATAAATGAGTCTGTGCCATTTTATTCTAACCTTGGGATTGTTACACCTTTCTTACACTTTTTATGTAAAAAAATAGCAAATTAGATACTATGCACAAGTAAACACATACTTGTAGTAGCCAATTTTGTAGAGATATCATAGGAATTACTCCAGCCTTAAATACATTGCAGTCCAATTCTTTCATATGTTCTACAGCAATTGCACATTAGCAGTAAAAGTAATGGTTTTGAGATCCTACGGTCAGTATTCAATGAGACTCCATGGCTAACATCCAAAGTTCTGGTTCTTAGGGCTACTCTTAATCAGGACCTTCTTTATTTTTAAGCAACATGGAATTCCTCTGAGTACCTTCCTGATGCAAATATTTTTTTTCTTTCCATTCTTCTAATTGTCCTGAAATCCCCACCAATTAGTCATTCCTCGCAGTTAGAAGATAAGTGTAGGTTGGTTTCTCTTAGAAACTGGTGTAAAATATGCCCAAGTCAGCAATTCAGTGGTGTGAAGAAGAAAAAAGGGGAGGGGAAAGGACTGCTCTAGATTCAAAGGAAAGAGGAAAAAAAGAACAAATACAACATGTAGAGTTTATTTGGATCCTGATTCCAACAAATCAAATGTGCAAAGGCACTTTTTGAAGTAATAATTGGGTACTAGGTAAAACCAAGGAATGACCTTTTTGTTCAGTGTAATAATATATTTATAGAAGTAATCTTACAGAAATTGGCTGGCATTTCCTTTATTTTTGAAGAAAAGTAATACACATAAACAGGATTATTTACACCTCCTACCAACAATTAGCAATTAGATATCCTTTGTTTGGTACCATACCTGACCCTAAGGGAAGGAACCATAGTTAAAAAGGTCAGAGGACATTAAGGATGGTAACTACAGCAACCATCCTTGAATGTTAAGAAATCTAGAGTGGGAATTCCAAAGCCAATCGTACCATCTTTACCACTTTGCTACTCCTACCCTGCCCACAAGTGGTAGGGTATTTCCTGATCCCTTACAGACTCAAATAGAGTAATGGGAGTTTGTTTTTTCTGTATATTAGCATTTCATTCCCATTAACCAGCTAATCTGCGATGATCAATTAATAAATCCCCTCCACTTTTTTGTTTATTATTTTTTAAAGCTTTTATTTATTCATGAGAGACTCAGGCAGAGACCGAGGCAGAGGGAGAAGCAGGTTCCATGCAGGGAGCCCGCCGTGGGACTTGATCCCGGGACCACAGGATCACACCCTGAGCTGAAGGCAGACACTCAACCACTGAGCCACCCAGGTGTCCCTTTTATTTTGTTTTGTTTTAAAGACCTCCACCTTTCAACATGGTAGCCATTAATGGCTGCCACCTTTTTTGAAACACGTTGCAAATCAAAAATGAACTTTGAGCTACTCACTGAACACCCACTTAGGTATTTATTGAAGTGATTTATTGAGTTGAGTTCTTAATCACGTGTACAACACTAAAAGAGAACACTATCCTCAAGGAGCTTGGACTCTAGTTATGGAAATTGACACGAAAACAGTTTAAAAATAGGTACAATCAGGATCCCTGGGTGGCGCAGCGGTTTAGCGCCTGCCTTTGGCCCAGGGCGCGATCCTGGAGAGCCGGGATCGAGTCCCACGTCGCGCTCCCGGTGCATGGAGCCTGCTTCTCCCTCTGCCTGTGTCTCTGCCTCTCTCTCTCTCTGTGTGACTATCATAAATAAATAAAAAAAAAAAATTTAAAAAAAAATAGGTAAAATCACGAGTAAAACACTAGAATTACCAACAAATTATCCAGCCGCAGGTGTCTTCAAAACAAGAGCAAGGAGAGAATGTACGCAAAGAAGATTTAACCTGTGATGCCTGGGTGGCTCAGGGCATGATCCCTGAGTCCTGGGATCAAGTCCCACATCGGGCTCCCTGTGTGGAGCCAGCTTCTCCCTCTGCCTATGTCTCTGCCTCTCTCTCTCTGTCTCTCATGAATAAATAAAATGTTAAAAAAAAAAAATTTAACCTTGCTTGGCTGGGCAGCAAAGGCTTTCCTGAGAAAGATGCATTGATGGTGAGACGTGAAGAATGGACAGAATGGTGGGTGATGGAGACAAGAGACTGCTAGTCAAGAGAAAACAGGATGTGTGAATTCCATCTTTGAAAAGAAGAATCTGCATTACAGACACCAAGTGGTTGAGGCAAAGACCATGGCATGAGATGAGGCAGAGCTGGATCACAGAGGCTTGCAGACCATGCTAAAGTATTTGGATTTTATTCCGAAAGTAAAGGGAATCCAAGGAAAGGTTCCAAGCAGGGCAATGAGGGGATCTGATATGTGCGTACATTTCACTTGGTGCTCCTGGTTCAAGGGTGGTTACCGTTTCAGCAGGTCTGGAGTGGGGCCTGGGATTACCCAACACTACCAGCTGATGCCAGTCCTATTTGTCCAAAGACCACACGTGTGAGATTTAAAGCAATTTAGAAGCAGAAAGGTCCAGTTTCTGCCATCCTCAGATTTCTGTGAAGGAAATGAGACCTAAGATACAATTAGCATCACCCAGAGGCTATTTCAAGGAGCAATGCATAGAGGTGGAGAAGCAAGGTGATTCAGGAAAGTTTTTACACCTGAAGAGTTGATTCTTAAAAGGTATGGAAGGGTTTACAAGATGAACAATAAATTGGGAGCACATAGACAATCATGAAAGATTGTGGCCTTGTAGTGAACTTTAAGGAGTTGGGAGAGCTAGAAAAGTTAGGTTGAGACCAGGCCCTGAAAAGCTTTGTAGACAGTTCTGAGTCACTTGGATTTTATCATTTTTTTGTTATTTTTTATTGTTATTTTTAAGATTTTATTTGAGAGAGAGAGAGCATAAGCAATGGGAGGCACAGAGGGAGAAGCAGACTTCCCAATGAACAGGAGGCTCAGTGTGGGACTTGATCCCAGAACCCTGAGTTCATGACTTGAGCTGAAGGCAGTCGACTGACCTACCCAGGCACCTTTGAATTTTATCTTTTAGCAGTTGAAATCCGTAAAGTTTTTTTGTTTTTTTTTTTTGAAATCCGTAAAGTTTTTAAGCCAGAGTGAGATTTGATTATTGTGATTTGAAGTGGAATAGGGCTTGAGACAGAAAACCCAGTTCTGAATCTGTTGCAGTAGACTTTCAAGAAATAATGAGTGCCAGCCAGCACCAGAATAGTGAGAATGAAGAGGACGGAAGAACTTCGGAGGTAGTGTTTGATTGAACTGTAACTTGACAACAAATGGTAAAGCATGATTGGCATTGCTCAACACCCAAACGGGTGCCATCAGAGTCAGCTGCTTCCCATGGTTCCCTTCACCAAGCACTAGGTCTATTCCTGTATCATCAGTTTAAAGGGGAAAAATTACCTTTGCAATATTGAAGCTCTTGAAAATAGTTTCAAGGAAAACCTACAGTCACCTCAGCTTATCATCATCTTACACCCCTCAAGTGTAAAGAAATTCAGGCTACTGTGATCTAAAAAGGGCCCTCTGATTTTCCTGAGTCCCTAAGCTTGTCCTCAGCATCTCACTTGGGCCTTTTGTTATCCTGACAAGCTAGGGAGACTAACCTGATGGAGGAATCCTGCACCTGGGCATGACCCAGGCTGCCTCTCCAGAGCACGCCGGCCCACTTCTCTTACGAGCAGCTGGAGGGTTTTGCCTTCAGCGCCATTCCCTGGTTAGCTGACCTTCGGTAGGCACATAAGAAGTGATTCCTGAAAGCTCGTTTCTGTCCCAAGTTGGAACAACCTATCCCCAAGCAGCTACTGCTGGTTTTCAGCACTGGCCTTCTGGAAAGGGCCCGAAACCAACTATGTGTCCCAATGGGATAAAAGCTACTAAGCTACATTCATTGCAGATCCTCATTTCCACCTCCCCCCTCAAATGGATTTGGATGGATCTGCTAAAGCAGCTCCCTGCAGAAGTGGGTAAGAGGCACAAGTCCCATGATTGACCTGTACTTATCAAAACACATGGCTTCTGCCTTAGCTTCACAAGGAGTTGCTTCCTGTTACTTCAGGGTTTGCCCAGCCCGTCTCCTCGTTCTCCAGATAACTTCCCCCATGCCTCTGCTTCTGCTCTGTCTTCTCCCCTCCTCTATTTCTCTTTCACCACCTACAACTTCCTGAACTAAAGTAGGACAATGAGCTTTGACTACATGCAACTCTCTCCTGCTCAACCTCCCAAGAATACCCTCACTCAGTATTTCTGTTCATACAAGCTGTCAGTCCCTCTGGATAAGTAAGCATTTTGAATAATCTTAACTTTCCATTTAGGAGGAATTTAAAGTACTATTCTGTTAATACGTCAGCAAAACCACTCTGAACCTGGGTTTCTTCAAACACAAATATTTATTGAGTACCTGGTACATTGAAGATCCAGTGGCCTGTGCACTGGGCATGTTCGATAAATATTTGTTGCTTTGATTTGGTTTCCCTGAAACTAAAGCTGGACTTTCTAACAGTTGTGAGAATTTGAACAAATTCTGATGATGTGCTTTGAGGATCTTACCTAAAAGCTGACAATAATGCAGAATTATTTTGATAAACTTCATTTCATCTTAATTAAAATAGCATTTTAGTAAACTAGAAACCCAGGAGAGTTGGAGATGGCTTTTTGTGTGTGTGTGTGTGCTAGATATTTTGCCAAATTTCCACAAAGAGTTAAACTTTTGAGTTACTCAGTAACCAACAGCAGGAGCTCAGCTCTACTATTTGTTCTCTGCCAAGGTCTTCTTGGATCTAAAGAGAAGAATAGAATGGCCCAGATATGAGGGAATGGACAGTAAGGATCAGCTGAATTACCTGCTCAGAAGCTGCTGCTGAGACTAGAGGCAGAGTAGGGAAAGAGGAATTTTTATTTTTATTTTGTTATTTTGGGGGGGGGGGATTTTTAAATTTTACTACTGAAATTGAAGGAAGTATTTTTTTAAAAGAGGGTAGGGTGCCTGGTGGCTCAGTTGGTGAAGTGCCTGATTTGGCTTCAGCTCAGTTCATGATCTCAGGTTCCTGGGATCGAGCCTCCTCATCGGACTCCACACTCAGCAGGGAGTCATCTTTTCTCCCTCTCCCTCTGCTCCTCCCCCAAGTGTGCATTCTTGCTCTCTCTAAAATAAATAGAAAATCTTTAAACCAATAAATAAATAAAACAGAGAGAGTGACTGAATGCTATATTCTTTCTGTGGCCCCTCAAACCTACCTGTAACAAAGCAAAGCACAGAGAGGCCCTGGCTCCTTCCAATCTTGTTCCCACTCAGAGGAAGTAGTCTGCCCCCAATTCCAGAAATGGTTGGAAGTTACCATGAAAAATTTGATTTAAATATAGACAATTGTTATTATATATTTAAATATAGACAATTGTTAAAATAATCAAGAATATCGAGTCTGTGGATGGGTGGGTTGGTGGTGGAGGAAGGGGAAACCACATTAGCTTGCCCAGCATGTAAGCCTTTTTTTCCCTCCTTCCCTCATCAACCCAGTCAAAGGTGAACTAAGAGGAAAGGGGGTTGGGTCATGAAAATCTGGACAGTGAAAAGGCAAGAGGGAGCTGTATGAGACCCAGAGATGAGGCTGGTGTTAAAGATGCCCAAAGACCAACTGAAAATCTCATTTGGAATGTGCATCAGAGGCAAATGATTTCTGATAAAATATGTGTAACCAACAAAGGTGGCAATTCTTGGGTTCATTTGGGCCCTGGATTTGGAGGGAATCATGGACAAACTTGATAGAGAATATTCAGAGGAGAACCAGGTGGTGACATATAAACCCTGCTCCAAGAAAAACTGGACACTGTGAGTTTTAATTTGGGGAGATGGACATTTTCTTCATAGCGATCTTAGAGGAGCACAAAACCTGTGAGACAAGCACACAAACGGCCTGAATCTCAGCTTTGCTAGCGTTGTAATCTGGGCAAGTTCTTAACCCTTGTGAATAGCAGTTTTCTCATCTGTAAACTGGGCATAATAATATCTAACTGGTAAAACCAACAGAAGAATTACATAAGCTAATGCCTGTAAAGCACTGAGCATAGATCCTGGTATATAGTAAGTGTTTTAACATGGCACTATTATAGTGATCTTTAAATTAAAAGATTTAAAGAATTTGACCTAGGCTAATGTAAAGTAATGGTTAAACAATAGACCATGGAGTGTTCTACAGCTGTGAGAAATTATTTTTCCAGGCAGGGCACAGCTAAACACTTCTGTTCTACCTGTAGACGCAGAACTGGGCTTCTCTCCTCTCCTTTTCTCCTTTATTACAATCCAGGGGCTCAACCTGATTCAGATCCTCTTTGGTTCTGCCACCACCTTCATTATACCCTTTTCTCTCCCCACTCTGTGGAATCCAGTACTGACACCCTTATTGCTCACAAAGTCAAGATCTTTTGAATAAGCAATAATTGGGCATGTTAAAAAGTAGAACACGAGGGGCATCTGGGTGGCTCCGTTGGTTAAATGTTCAACTCTTGATTTCAGCTCATTGATATCAGGTCATAATCTCGGGGTCATTAGATCGAGCCCAGTGTCAGCTCCATGCTGGGTGTGGACCCTGCTGAAGAGTCTCTCCCTCTCTCTTGGCCCCCTTACCACCCTCCTGCTCATGTGCATGCTCTCTCTCTCTCTCTCTAAAAGAGAAAAAAAAGTAGAACACTAAATAAGAAGGTGCATACTGAAGTCTTGCTTCCTCCCCTGTCTGCCCACCCCTCACCCCTATCATTTCCACTTTGTGATACAAAAGGTAGCATACTAAACACTTCTCTGCAGCTTGCTTTTTTCCCCCCATTTAATTATCCTGGACATCTTCCATATCAGTTCAAGAAAGGATCCTCATTCTTCTTGACAATGGCATAGTCTTCTAGTGGGAACGTACCTTGGTTTACTTAACCCTATAGATGGAAATTGTTTGTAATCTTTTGCTATAATTACAAATCAGGTTGCAATTAGTAATCTCACTGACCCCCATGCAGATATATCTGTAGGGTACATTTCCTGAAGTGGGATTTCCAGCTCAAAGGCTAAATTCATTTGTAATTTTGGAATTGTCAAATTTCCTTTCAAACAGTTACAGCATTCTGTACTCCCATTAGCAATGGATAAAAGAGTCTATTTCCTCACACCCCAGTAAGAGAGTGTGTTAACTTAGTCTCTTTTAATTCTACTAATTTTTAGTGATAATCCTTTTTAGTCAGATGAGAAATAACTGGGAAAGTACAGTGCTTAAGTCTTGCAAAAGAATTATTCAGGGATAATAAAATTAGCAGGTGAAAGTTTCATGAAAAACAATGTATTTACATACTCTCAAGGTATCTGCCCACAAGATACTTATTTAATAAAAAAGAGAAAATTGCAAATTTTACAGCAGAGGGAGAAACTTGGCAGACACCATTCTAACCAAGTGATCAACATTAACATCACACCAGTAATGGAACAAATTGACATCACGTGTCTCCTGAAGTGATGCACTGAGGAGGACACAGTATTCTGTAGTATGACTGCCCGCTAAAAAAGTATAACTTGAATCTAATCCTGAGGAAACCTCAGACATACACAAATTGAGAGACAGTCGTCAGAAATCACTGGCTTGGGGACACCTGGCTGGCTCAGTCAGTGGAGCATGGGACTCTTGATCTCAGGATTGTGAGTTTAAGCCTCACACTGGGCATGGAGCTTACTTGAAAAAAAATAAAAATAAAAATAAAAATAAAAAATTAAATAAATAAATAAATAAATAAATAAATAAATAAATAAATAAATAAAAACTGGCTTGTACTCAAAAAATGATTAAAAAAAAAAAAGAGCAACTTTGGGATGCCTGAGTGGCTCAGTGGTTGAGCGTCTGCCTTTGGCTTAGGGTGTGATCCCGGAGTCCTGGGATTGAGTCCTGCATCAGGCTTCCTTGCATGGACCTTGCTTCTCCTCCTGCCTGTGTCTCTGCCTCTCTCTCTGTGTGTCTCTCATGAATAAAGAAATAAAATCTTGGGATCCCTGGGTGGCGCAGCGGTTTAGCGCCTGCCTTTGGCCCAGGGCGTGATCCTGGAGACCCAGGATCGAATCCCACGTCGGGCTCCCGGTACATGGAGCCTGCTTCTCCCTCTGCCTGTGTCTCTGCCTCTCTCTGTCTCCTTGTGCGTGACTATCATAAATAAATAAAAATTAAAAAAAAGAAATAAAATCTTAAAACAAACAAACAAAAAAAAGAGAGCAACTTTTCCAAACCAGAAGACACTAGAGACATGGCACCCTTCTGGTTGGATTTACCATCTTCCAGTAATTTGCCAAAAAGACAACACAAAGAGAAAGAGGAGAGTCACATCTGTAGCCACATCTGTAAGGAATCTAAAGGACTCTTAGGAAACATCAGATTCTTCCTTTTGGCCACATACAGGCAAATCTATAAGAAAGATGATATGTACACGTCAAGGAGATGGGCACTGTGCTGAAAGGAATGCCCCATGAAGGTTAACATGACAAAACTGGAAAAGTCAACAGTGCTGTTGGCATTGTTGTAGACAAATTAAGGGCAAGATTTTTGCCAAGAGAATTAATGTACATATTGAGCGTATTGAGCATTGTAAGAGCCGAGATAGCTTCGTGAAACCTGTGAAGGAAAATCATCAGAAAAAAAGAAGCCGGAGAGAAAGATACTTGGGTTTAATTGAAGCACCAGCCCACTCCACCCAGAGAAACACACTGAGAACCAACAGAAAGGAGCCATAGAACCCATTTCCTATGAGCTTATGGCATGAAGGGTGTAGAAAAAATAAAGGACCTCTGGACTATAAATGAAAGAGAGAGGGAGAGGGAGACATGGTAACTAAATGCAATTTGTGATCTTAGAAAAGGAAAAAAAAAATTGCAAGATGGGACATTAAAGTCTCCAGGACTCCTTCATGTGTGCATAAAGTCAAAATTTAATTACATTTTTTAATAATACGTAAATGTTACTTAGCAAGATTACAAAAGAATCCTGAAGGCAAGAAGTTTGAGAACCACTGCTATAAAAAACATTAGTGGGACAACTGGCAAACTTAGGTTACAATTTATAGATTTGAATATAATACTATATCATCAGTTTTTCTGACTTTGATCATTGTACTGTGATTGTGTAAGGGTATATCCTTGTTTTTAGGAACCTCACACTATTTAGAGATAAAGGGACATTATGTCTGCAACTTACTCCCAAATAGTACAGAAAAATAATATGTATGACATAAAAATATATAATATATGAATTATACCTATGATTGTACCACTTTCAAAGAATCTTCAATCCCACAGAAGGCATACTTACCTTTGAATACTGTTTCAGCTGTCCATATGGTATTGGTTTTGGCTATTTAGGAAGAGGAAAATATAAATAAACCTACCCTTTATCTCCATTAATTTGAATTCATTTAATCCCTCCAAAAACTTAAAGTAAAAATAATGTTATACACAAAGAAATAGGATTTGGTTTCTTTGCTTTTAAAGAAGTATCTCAGGAAAAAATTAAAAGTATCTCGGGAAGCCTGGGTGGCTCAGCGGTTGAGGGTCTGCCTTCGGCTCAGGTTGTGATCCTGGGGTCCTGGAATCAAGTGAGTCCCACATTGGGCTCCCTGTGGGAGGTCTGCTTCTCTCTCTGCCTATGTCTCTGTGTCTCTCATGAATAAATAAATTCTTAAAAACAAACAAACAAATAAATAGAAGTATCTCAAGGGTGCCTGGTTGGCTCAGTCAGTAGAGCATGAGTCTTGATCTTGGGGTTGTGAATTTGGGGTTGGATGTAGAGATTACTTAAAGTCTTTAAAAATATTTTTCAGAATGTTTTTTTTTATTTTTAGCTGCCTCATACTTTGTATCCTGATCCCCAAGTGGGGTCAGTTACTCCCCTGTATGTCCTGGGTTGGGTGGTGGACACGTTGGCCTTGTTTCGGAATGATCTGCTCTCTTGACCAGCTATTATGGACTCTCTCTCTGTCTCCTGAAAGAGAGCTGTAAAAGAGAGCATATTGCCCTGAGCGGGGAGAAGGCTAGAAGTTTCTGGACATTCAAGTTGGCTAGTCATCTTCAACTATTTTCTACTTCCTGGTTTGGTTAACTAGGAAAAAAAAATTTCTGAAGGCAAAGTTTTCAGTCAGGCATTTTCTGACCAAGTTTGAATTTGAGAACATGTCCTTCTCTTTCCTCTTCTATAAAGAAGAGAGTGAAGGCGTATGGGTAAGAGAGGTGGGCCTTGCCTTCCCTCGACCTGACTGAACTTTAAAACTTCTCTACTAATTAAACAACACTGGGCTCTACACTTTGCTTAACCCTGGAAGCTGGTCATCAGCCTTTGACCTCACTTTTCCCCTCGTCACCAGCTCCCTCCCCCACTCCAGCTTCTGGAACCTCAGTCAGATTCAGAGGAAAGAACCAGTTTTCAGAGGGATTGCCTCAGAACACACTACCTCCACTCGCCCGGCCCTGTGGAAGATTAGTGACCATGTTTTCCAATGGGATAGGAACGGTAGCTGCTGGAAAAAGGTAAGAGAGGCAACTTTTCTCTTTTGCTTGCCCTCGTTGGGTTTTTTGACCTTTGAAGTTCTCCTGAGGATGGCCTCGACACCTTCGAGAAAACCAGGCCCTCTTCCTGGTAGTTACAATAAAAGATGTGTTTGGAAGACGTCATTCGGAGCGCCCTTCCTCCCACCCCCTCTTGGGGTCAGCCACACCTTGGGTTCCTTAGCCCACAAAACAAAAGCGGTGTCTTCGCTGTGGTAAAGGTGCGGTGTCAGCACCAGCACCCACAGCAGCCCAGCAGATTCCCTGCCACACAGGCGAATAGAGGGGAAATTTAACCCGCGAGGGTCTCCCCACTCCTTGTTTGCTTCTTCTTCTACTCAATTGCCCCTGCTGCAAGCTCTCAGACACCTTAGACTATAGGACAGCGGCCCTGTTCCCTGGCCCTACAGTGAGGTCCCCTCTTCCCTCGATGGCACACACATTCCCTTCCCTGACCTGGTTGTTTTAGGAGGCTACAAGTGAGGCTGTGGCACCACCATCTTGTTTTCCTTTCCCCCACGAACAACGCTCCCCGACCCCCCTCAGCCTCCACTGGTGTTTCCAAATGTAGCTGAGGGACCAAAACGGAAACAAAAGGCAAGCAAGGTGGGGAAATGAATGGCGAGGTTCTCTCTCTCTCTCTCTCTCTCTCTCTCCTTCACTCTGCCCTCAGAGTCTCCCTGAGTGTCTCTGCTTCTCTCCCACTTGGTGCCTCTGTTCTTAAAGTTGGCCTCACCCCACACAAGAAGCCGAGTACCCCTCGGGCCCCCCCAGCTCCCAGCCAGCCGGGCACTGGCCCGCAGACCACGTCACCGAGCTCTGTCCGCACTGTGTGGAGTTAGGGCTGGAGCTGGAGGCTTGGGGGGACTTCGACCCTTGGGGGCTTCGCCCAGTTCGTTCCTTCCCACCCCTATTGTAGGACTGAAGTCTCTGCTGCATCAATCAAAATCTCCAGCCCTTTCTTATCCAGGTGAAACTCTATCCATTCCTGAGGCCTTCCCTAAACAGCTCCTGTAAATGGCTCCTTCTCTTGCCCTAAGTCCCCTGGACACTAACGCTCCCTGCCTGTTTTTCATGTGCGCATGTCCCATCTCACCAACTGGAAGCTTGGCATTCTTTATTTCTTCCAGCCCATGGCACACAAATACTTTATAGACATCAGTTGCTTTAATAGTTGATTTTAATTTCAACCTGACTCTCCACTTGCCAGGAGTCCAGGGCTGGACTTGTCCTGGGCCCTTGTACTTTGCAAAGGCTCGTGCCCGCCCCCTGGCCACACCAGCTGGGCTGGAATCCTACGCTTTGCTGGGCCAAGCCTGTGCTGGGCAGTGGGGACAGGGGTTCTCCCAGCCAAAGCTTAACTCACCTTTCTGTCCCCCTACAGGAGGACATGTCTCCTGTCCTTGCTGCTCATTGGCCTCTGGGGCTGTGTGACCTGTCCCTGGAGCCCGGGGGAGGACATCTGCACAGCCAAGCCTCGGGACATTCCTGTGAATCCCATGTGCATTTACCGTTCCCCAGAGAAGAAGGCAGTTGAGGACGAGGGCACAGAGCAGAAGATCCCCGAGGCCACCAACCGGCGAGTCTGGGAACTGTCAAGAGCCAATACCCGCTTCGCCACTGCCTTCTATCAGCACGTGGCAGACTCCAAGAATGACAACGACAACATTTTCCTATCGCCCCTGAGTATCTCCACAGCTTTTGCTATGACCAAGCTGGGAGCTTGTAACAACACCCTCAAGCAGCTGATGGAGGTACAGTCCGAAGCCTCCCCGCCCAGCCTCGTTCCTGGACACCCAAGAAAGCATGTGTTGACCTAGCGCCCATTAGAGACTCTAGGTGGCATCTCAGTCTCCTTGTGCTTTTCCCCTTTCTCTTTCCTACCCTTTATTCTCCTTTTAGCCATTTATTCATTCAGAAAACATGGGCTGAGTATTTACGGCCGTGCCAGGTGCCGCCCAGCACTGTGCGCACCACCAGGTCAGCCAGGCTTCTCCACCATTTTCTTTTGGCTTCTACAGGTTTTCAAGTTTGATACCATCTCTGAGAAAACGTCCGATCAGGTGCACTTTTTCTTTGCCAAACTCAACTGCCGACTCTACCGAAAAGCCAACAAGTCCTCTGAGTTAGTATCAGCCAACCGCCTTTTTGGAGACAAATCACTCACCTTTAATGAGACCTATCAGGACATCAGTGAGGCCGTATACGGAGCCAAGCTCCAGCCCCTGGACTTCAAAGTGAGTTGCCAAAGTCATCCCTGACCCTAGAGTTCTTCCTCTCCACTCAGAGGTTGAGAGGGTAGAGAAGCAGGATCCCGGATCCAACTGAACCCTTCTGTGCTGGCTGAAGGCAGATTGGGGGTGGGGAGTGACTGGAAGTCAGGACCCCTGGAATACATCTTCTTGCTTGAAACCTGAGAAATCAATGGTATCTATGTCCTAGATTGTAGTGGCTGCTCTGAAAAAGTTGTATAAGTGAGAAATTCTCCATTTTATCCACCAAGACAAAAAAAAAAAAAAAATACTCTGGAGATGCCAGTCCTACAAGACACTTTATTTAATTTTTAAGAATTACCATGGTCAGATAGAACTGATATATGGTGCATGTTGTATTCTCCTTTTGGAGATTCATGAAGCCCCTGAGCCTATGAAGTTTTCTGACAAGTCCTGCAACAATGAAGTCTATTGGCTTTTTTCAATCAGCATTTCCCAGTTTTTCTTGACCGCGTGGGCATCCTTCCTGCCCCCACCCTGCATAACTCACAGCTTCCCAGAGAACATGTCAGAGAAAATAACATTTTGTTTTTTTTTCCCAGACTATTTTCTTCTTTTCTGTTTCTCCTTCTTTCTCTTTCTTCTGTTAATAGTTCCCGACCATATGGAAGATTCGTGGCATTATACTAGATATGTAAGGTCTTCTCAATCTGGATTAGAGTGGGAGATGTGGAAAAGGGCAAAGGGCTGATGAATAAAATGAAATACTGCGTGGGGAAGTGGAGAAGCCCACCGAAAGCACAGGTGGGTAGGTGTGTTTCCTATTCTCCTCAGGAAAATGCAGAGCAGTCCAGAATGATCATCAACAAATGGGTATCCAATAAGACCCATGGGCGTATCACTGACGTGGTGCCCCCGGATGCCATCGACGAGCTCACGGTCCTGGTGCTGGTCAACACCATTTACTTCAAGGTACTCAAAATGGCTCTGGAGAGACCCAGAGATCTTCCTCTTGTACTTCCAGTTCACCTTTTTTCACACCATTAGGCATTAGATGGATCCTCTCTGAGAAATGGTCCATGCATGGCTTGTGCAGAAATACAAATTTACTGGCAGTCTAGAATCATGTCTGGGGCCATGGCTGCTGGCCTGAGGTCCAGAGGGGCCTCGTAATGTCTCTGGGCCCAAGGAAGAGGGTACACACTCACAAACTCAGCATGCCCAGCTGCGAAGTACGAGTGGTGATGAACTCTCATGCACGTGACAATTTTTGCTCTCCAGCTAACTCCATTTTGAAACCTGGAACAAAATGTCCGACTCTGTTGACAGTCCTCAGTGATGAGGTTTTCTCCATCATCCTGGAGCAGCTTCTACAAGTGACTAAAAGCTCCCCTTGCCTGAAGTTTCTGAACTTCCAAGTGCCAGGCTCGCCCCAAATTTTGCAGATGCCCTGTGATTTGATTCTGCAGATGGCTTTGTCTTCCTCAGAGTCAAGAGTTCTAAAGGTGGTTCCAATTTAGGAAGGAGAATTAGGGAGAGGGGACCGGGAATAAGCAGACCATTGATACTCAGTAGGACCTCACATTTAAGACAGGGGGGACTTGTGGCACCTCTCCCCATCCTGGGTTCTGTCCCATGAGCATCCTGACCACCACACAGGGCATGGGAAGTTAGCGAGCCTGTCACTGCTGTTACCAACCACTCTCTTGGGGTTTTCCTCTCCCCAAGAGTGGAGGAGGTTGAAGTTACACAATGTGTGCTGCCTTTTATAGTTTACAGAACACTTTGCTGCTTATTAACCCTCTTTATTCTCATAAAGAATAGCATACATAAGACCTTGGGCCTCTCAGAGAGATTACTTAGTTTAAATCCTGACTCTCCCATTTCTGCTGTGTGAACTCAGGTGAGCTACGGAGACCTTTCTTTGCCTCCAACGCTGTATCTATAAAGTGGTAATAATGATACACCTACCTTACAGGGTTGCTGAGAGGACTGAATAAGTGAATGCAGGTAAAATGTTTAGAGTGGTGCCTGGCACCCAGGAGGCATCCTGTAAACGTTAGCAATCACCAACTCCTAGTTTTACAGATGAGGACCCATCACTCCAAGAGTTAAACGACTTGCCCCAAAATCAACCAGCCAGAATCTGACAAGGAATGGTAATTACAACTCAGAAAGTTCAGAGGGATGTCTCGTAGCCCAGGGTCCCTCCCTCTTGGAGCAGGAAGTTAGCCAGGACTCATCCTCTGCCTGGCAAGGCTCCCAGACAACCCCCTGGGTTATTATCTGTGTCTGGCCTTTACTTATCAGGGGTGGAGTCCAGCATTTTGGAGGACAGTCTTTGAGAAAGAGGCTGGTGGGAGGCAGAAAGCAAAAAGGCAATTAGATTTAAACTCAATAAGACATTTGTGAAAAGGTCAATGGGTTGTTCTTGGTTTTAGTTTTTATTTTTCTAGTTACAAAGCAAATAAACAGCCACCACTGAAAATCTGAGAAACACAGAAAAGTTCACAGAAAAAACCCGTGACAATTCCATTACTCTGACATAGTTGTCGTTAACCTTTTCATCCATATCCCGCTAACCTTTTCTCCTACTAATTCTGCCTCCTATTAGGGTGATAAAATAATGTGACTATTCTCCTATGGATGGTTTTGGCCTTCTCGCCATGATTCTCCCACTCAGTGTCTCCTCCCAGGGCCTGTGGAAGTCCAAGTTCAGTCCCGAGAACACGAGGAAGGAGCTATTCTACAAGGCAGGTGGAGAGTCATGCTCGGTGTCCATGATGTACCAGGAAGGCAAGTTCCGCTACCGGCGGGTGGCAGAAGGCACCCAGGTGCTCGAGCTGCCCTTCAAGGGGGACGACATCACCATGGTGCTCATCCTGCCCAAGCCTGAGAAGAGCCTGGCCAAGGTGGAGCAAGAGCTCACCCCGGAGGTGCTACAGGAATGGCTGGATGAAATGACGGAGACCCTGCTGGTGGTCCACATGCCCTGCTTCCGCATGGAGGACAGCTTCAGCGTGAAGGAGCGCCTGCAGGACATGGGCCTCGTGGACCTGTTCAACCCCGAGAAGTCCATGCTCCCAGGTGAGCCTAGGAAGGACGTGTTTTCTTGCCCCTGCTGCCCAAGGCAGTCTGAGCAGAGGTGGAAGACTTGGGGAAAGAGAAAAAAGCAATGAGTCAGGACACCTGGACCCTAATCCCTGTTCCACTGCTAACTTGGGGAGACCCCTTCCTTCCCAAGGTCTGCTTCCTCTTCCGGTTCCCGGGGAGTTTGCGCTTGGATCTCCAGGGGCCCAGCTGTCACTGGAATGCTTTGAGACTGTAACTGGCATGGGAGATGGGACAAAGTAGAGAACTTGAAAAGAGAGCAGAATTCAAAGCAAAGATACGATTCAGAGCTGAGGACACTTGGTGCCACAAAATATGCAGAGCTGACGTTGAATAGCCTGATACTCCAAAGGCCTCATGAGTTTTCCTTAAAGTTACTTGGACAACAGATGCAGCCAACCTTCCCCAGCGAGGCTTAAGTAACAGTGTTCTGTTGTCTTGGTTCCTACAGTCTACTATCCTTTAAAAATATGTAGTAGAACATCTTTTAAAAAAAGAAGTTTATTACGTCAGGTAACTGAATTTACTTTTAATAGGCTGCCAATAAGCAAGGTCTAACCAGGGGTGCCTGGCTGGCTCAGTTGGAAGAGCATGGGACTCTTGATCTCAGGGTCATGAGTTTGAGCCCCACGCTGGGTGTAGAAATTACTTAAATACAACTTAAAAAATTAAATTAGGCCTAACCAACTTCTCTCTTAAAAGTGTTGGCAGACTGGAAAGAAAGACATTCCTACTAGGTGTAGTGAGTTTTTCTTTAAGAACAGAGTCCCCTGCCTCCTTTTGAGAGCTGAAGCATGAGATTAAATTCACAGAAGCCAGGCTAGCAAAGCTTACAGTACTTTATTCTTTTTAACATGTATTTACTTATTATTTAGGGAGTATCATTAGGTGAGGGTTCAGGAATTTTATTTTCCAGAAAAAGCCCCAAAGGACCTCTCAACTCAAACTGAATTCCTTTCTGTGGGTTGAAGCCGACTTTCTCCCATTTCACAGAACCTTCTCTGGTCTTCCTTCTAGGTATTGTTGCAGAAGGCCGGAATGACCTCTTTGTCTCAGATGCATTCCACAAGGCCTTTCTGGAGGTGGGTACGCCTTCCTTTGCTCTCTTCTTACGCTGTTTCTTTATTCTCAGGCAAATTCATTTTTCAGTACATCAATATCTCATGTGACTTGGAACTTTGGAGTTCTTGTTCCATTGGGTCTATGGCCTTAAGGCAGGTGCGTGAATAGCAGGACACACTGTGAAAGAAGGCATGTTCCCAGTGGCCCTCAAACCCCAGATCTGTAGCCCCCTCCTCCATGAGGCCTCCATAAGACAGCCCTCTCCTGGAGTCCTCATGGTCCAATTGCCCCACCCTCCCTCCCGCTACTTCTCCTCAAACAGATCAAACAGGAAAACAGACATCTAGGGGAGGGTACACAGGAAAAGAAGCCAACCAAGACTACTGAGAAGGAGTTCAGAGGAGAACCAGGAAAGTCAGGGCTCACGGAAACCCAGGGAGGAGTTAGAAGGAAACAGCATCTAGTAACAAGATTGAAAATTGACCATAGGTTACCACTCCCTGAGGAATTTAGAACAGTGGGGGCACATGCCTGATTGTAACAGCTGAAGAGCAAAAGGAAGGTAAAGAAGAGGAGCTGACAAGAGTAGATCATGTCCTAAAGTATGTTCCAAAGAACTAGAACTCTAGACCACACTGCAAAAAACAAAGTTTGGTGGTCAAATAAATATATATCCTCTTCTTAGGAAATTACCAATGCACATTGGCATTTTAGCATCTAAGAAGTTCCACAGTGAAAAAAACCGGTTCAATATTGCTTAATTGGGGATCCCTGGATGGCTCAGCGGTTTAGCGCCTGCCTTTGGCCCAGGGCGCGATCCTGGAGTCCCGGGATCGAGTCCCACTTCAGGCTCCTGGGATGGAGCCTGCTTCTCCCTCCTCCTGTGTCTCTGCCTCTCTCTCTCTCTCTCTCTCTCATAAATAAATAAATCTTTAAAAAAATATATATATTGATTAACCTACCAAAGGGGAGGTGGGTGGGTGGGGGAATGGGGGAAATAGGAGATGGGGATTAAGGAGGGCACTTGCCATGATGAGCACCAGGTAATGTATGCAATTGTTGCAACACTATATTATAGACCTGAAACTAAGATAACACTGTAGGTTAACTAACTGGAATTAAAATAAAAAATTAAAAATATATATTGCTTAACCTAGTGTTTCCCCCACTCAAGCGCCCATGGAACCCTTCACTAGAGTAATAGTATGTAAAGCCTGTAGAAACTCTGGTTCTCAAATATTGAACCATGGACCAATAGCGTTAGTTAAGTGGGCTTGAGCCTTGCAGAATCCAGGATGGGGCCTGAGAGTCAGCATACTTACAAAGCTCCTCTAGAGATTTTAGTCCATAAGCAGGTTTGGGAAGCACTGTTCTCAGGGGGACCTGGGCTATGAGGAAAAGGAGATGGCCACTGGTAGGGATGATCACAGGATTGAGGAAACCGCAAAGAAAAGGTTATGGTCAAAGAGAGTTTCAGAGCGTGGTGCCAGTAGATACAGTGGCCGAGTACAAGCTCAGTGAGAAAATGTAGTCAGGAGGAACGTGGAGGGATCAAAGGACTGAAGGGAGGCAGAATAGTCACAAGAGTGAGGAGAAGCAATAGCTTGAAAAAAAGGCTATAGTCTGAGGATAGTATAATTATTATAATTTCTGAGAGATGGCAAGTTCAAGACATGGCCATGGGACTGGTTTGCTTAAGTCAAGTGAAGGTAATGCTCATTGGGGTTAATGAGAAGAAAGGAAGGGGAGGTTAGGGTGTGTAAGGGGTCTCCTACCAACCTATTTTAATTGTCTACATCGAATGATTGCAGGAGTTAGGGTGGACAGAAAGGCTATGAGCTAGGTGCCAAAATCCTCAACGTGGGGTTGTAATCCATAGGACAATAGGTGTCAGTGACCTGCAGGACAACAGCAAGAGTAGAGGGCTGTATCTTAAAGGTAATGAGGTCAGACCCAGGGATTTGACAAGAGTACTGGACTAATGGTTTTGGAAGTATAAATGACACTACCGACACCCTCTTCTACATGAAGGGAAGCATACTTAGGGAGACTGCAAGGAAAGCTATGTCCTAGGTATTTTAGCGATGATTGAAAAATCCTCCCCTAAGGACCCTAAATAGACGTCAACTCAGACAGACACCCTTGATGGCTTTGACTTACCATTAGGGAGAAGCAGAGGTCCGGATTCATTTTATTCCCCTTAGGCCACTAAACAATGGCACAAGGTTCCTCCGTAGCTCTAGGAACAAAGTTGCTTTTCTTGAAAACCTTGGGAACCCAATATATAGGACCCCAACTGATTATAGATCTCCTGGAAAGCCGTTAGAAGTCAGTATCTGATTTGAATAAGATGATTCTGGTCGTGCAAGAGCTCTAGTCTGCTTACAAATCTAGTCTTAGAATGACCATGAAACTGCACGGGGAGATGGGGGCAGTAGGGTAGGGAAGTAGGGAAGAGGAGTGATGAGCAGACAATATCTTCAACCAGCTCTACAAAGCTCAGGGATCTGAAGTGCTTTCATTAAGAGGCAGGAACAGAGTTTTGGTGCTATTCTGGGTCCGTAAGCAAAGTTTTCTGAAGGCGTCTCTGGCAATTCTGCTTATCAGCAAGTTAAAATACCAATGTGTCAGACTGTTACTCCAACATATACTCATCTCATTCAGCCAGAGGGCCCTTCTCTTTTCCTGAGTGGCTGTTTGGGGCTACAGCTGGGATCTTGATGTTCCAAGAGTGAACCTCTCTCAACTATAGAGTTCTGATCTTGAGTCAAATCTATTTTTATTTTTTTTAAAAGATGTTATTTATTTATTCATGAGAGACAGAGACGGAGGCAGAGACATAGGCAGAGGTAGAAGCAGGTTCCTCATAGGGAGCCTGATGTGGGACTCAATCCCAGAACCCCAGGATCACACCCTGAGCCAAAGACAGACTCAACGGCTGAGCCACCCAGGCGTCCCGAGTCAAATCTCTTTGAGCATCTAGTACAAGATAACTCTCTTGTAATCCCACATACAATGGTGTTAGCCAGAAATGTGACAGCCTCGTGTGCATCCACATTCCTGGCTGAGTTATGTGAATGGAACCCTTGTACTTACCCAGCACAAGACCTGGAGAAACACAAGTGCTTACATCAATATTCACTGGGTGAAAGAAGGAGTAAAAGTAGGGTTCTGTTGGGAATGTAGCCTGACCCAAGTGTACTTTTGACTGGAAAACAAATGTCATTTTGGAGAACTGCGTGTCTGTGGATGATTCACCTTTCTCTAATGAACTGCAGAGGAGCTAATGTTTCTTGTTTGGTCTGCAGGTAAATGAGGAAGGCAGTGAAGCAGCAGCAAGTACTGTTATTGGGATTGCTGGCCGTTCGCTGAACCCCAACAGGGTGACCTTCAAGGCCAATAGGCCCTTCCTGGTTCTTATACGGGAAGTTGCTCTGAACACTATTATCTTCATGGGCAGAGTAGCCAACCCTTGTGATAACTGAAGTGTTCCATTTTGGTTTGTGATAGTAGTAAAAATAAACACAACTACTCCCAATTATGAATGGATTTTGCCACATGAAATGAAGACAAGGAAAGGAGAAATGGATAGAGATTCTATTGGGCAGTTGGTCAACTGAGTGCTTTCAATCATTCTCTACCAGTGAGCACGCTTGTGTCAAGAAAGTGATGGGGGTGGGAGGGTGAGGGAGGTGGTGCCTGGGTAGCTCAGTTAAGGATCCATGCAACTCTTGATCTCCGCTCAGGTCGTGATCTCAGGGTCCAGGGATGGAGCCCCCAGGCAGGCTCCATAGTTGATAGTCTTCTTCTCCCTCTGCTCCCCGCCCCCACACTTGCTTACGCATGCACTCTGTCCTAAAATAAATAAAACCTTTAAAAAAAAAAGGTGACAGAGGGAAATATGTTACTGCCGCAGCTTGAAAGACGGTAGGATGGTAGGCATCCTGAAAGGGCAAGGGGGAGCCAGAATATGTCAGTATTCCCATCATACTAAAAAAAGTCCCCCAAACAAAAATTTTAAGCGAATTAATCTCTATATACAGAAAAACCAGATAGTCAAATCTGAGTATTAAACCATTTAATTCTCAAACCACTCACATGCATAATGTTCTTTTACACAGTGTTAAAATAAAGAGGAAAATGTATTTTTATACAAACAGAATTTCAAGTATACATTAATAGACTTTTCAAATTACTAACCAAGTTGCTAAGATTTCATTCACATTGTTCTTAAAGCTGTTCAACGAGAAAGCTTTTGCTAAACTGCTTTAAATATGTTTATATAAACCCATATCTTCACTCTTTTTCTGAATCTCCCTCCCCCAACCCCAGTCTCTGCCCGCCCTCTGGCCCTCCCCCCTCCCCCGACACGACAGGGCTTCTGGGGCTCTAGGAGACATGCAACCCCACCAAGGACTATTGGCTTGTCATCAGGGGAAGGACAGACTCTACAGGAGGAGAGACTGAGGACACCCGTCAGATTAAGGGAGAGAACAAATCTAATATTTAGAAGTGACACAAATCAGAATCATATGTTTAGAGCCTTTATATTTTCACTTGAGTTTTTAATTTGAAAAATCTCAGCCTCCCACAAAGTAACCTAGAAGTTTCTGACAATTTGGTAGCTGAGAAAATAACTTAATCTTGGGTATCTTCCCCAGAGAAACTTCCGCAATCAGGGTAGGCATTTTCAACTTCTTCATTTTGCTTGTTTCTTTTTTCCCTTTGGCAGGGGGTGGGGATAGCTTAAAAATGGGTAGGATTTGTGTGTCTACATAGGAATTTGGTTAATTTCACAGGGTCTGGCAGGAGTTCTCCCTCCTCGACTCTCCTCCTGAAGTTATCTGGCTTCAGGGCCGGGAACAGCCACTCTCCTTAGGAATTAAAGTGCATTTGTTCAGTAAAAGGGGGGTGAGGGGAGGTGTGGTTTACACTTAAGTGATAATGATTAAAAGAGGGTGGGGTGAGAGAAAATCCTATTCCTATATATAGGTATTTATAATTAAGGTCATAATAAAAACAGATATTCTCTAAGGAAATAAGATGCACGAACCCAGGCCAGCGCCCCCAGAGGTAGAGGAGTGCCAGCCTGGCTCACAGACTCTTCGGAGGCATCTTTATTAATGGTGTAATAGCTTCAGATGAAAGACACAAACCTCAAATGTTTGTTTTTTCAAAGGGAAAAAACAGACCGGTAGGTTCTTATAGTTTAAAACTCTACCTCATTCCCTTTCAGGGATAACAACATTTTAGAAAGTGATTGTCTGTTTTCATAGGAATCTTTGATTAGCAAGTTGTGATAAAATATTACCTAAGTTTGTCACTGACAAATATCATGGTAGCCTTTAAAAACTCAGGGAGAGGGGGCATGTCGATCCCTGCTACCGGGATCAACTGAGGGGAAGTGAAATTTTCCTATCATCTCTTTGACAGCTACCACCAGAATCTTATTTTCTGACTATGTTCCTTGAAATGCTTTACTATTTCTTGGGGGACAAACCCAAGAGTTTTCCAAAGAGAAGTAAATGCTACATTATTAGCTGTATGAAGAAGTGATGGGCTCAAGATGAGAAGGGGGGGAAGGGGTCCTGGGTTCTGGCCTCAGAGTCCAGTGTGATCTGCTTTTCACAGTGACCAGTGGGAAGGCACAGTGCCAGGGACAGGTAGATGGGGGACAGTGGTCACCCACCATATAAGCACCATAGAGAACAGGTGGACAGATTTCTTTTCAGACCATGTCCATCTGAAGGAAACCAAATTTCAGCTACCTTGACTTTTCCATCTTTGAACACTCAGCCTTCCCTTCTCCCCTCAGGAGCGAAGCATGAGTGGGTTCCACCCCAAATGAGGAGGAGACAGGAAATCTAAGTGCTCTTCCAAATATACTTCTCCCTTTACTCACTAATGCTGACGTGCCAAAGATGGAGAGTCCTGGTTTTAAGATTTCTTAAAGGAGAGGCCATTGGTTCCTTTCTGAATTGGCAGATCTCTTTAAGTTCTGCCATCAGATCACAAAATAATGCAATGGGCTACAACTGTGAACACAGACCAGAGTAGATAAAGAGTTAATGGACTGAGACAGAACACATTGCTATAGTTTGGGAATGTTTTTCTTTTGCTGAGTAGGGGGAGGGGCAGGGTGGTAAAACTGTAATCAGACTAGCATGTGCGTAGCTGTTTCAGAAAGGACTTCTTAGAAGTTGAAGAGGAATCAGCAAGCTGATCCAGCAGGGCAGAGAACTTGCCTGAACTTCACAGTCCTGATAGAGAATTCCTGATAGGGAATTTGTTTCACTCCTTGCTTGAGATACAGAACAAGTTTATATATTTTGTACTATTACTTCCCCTCCTCATCCTCCACACCCCCACCAGGAATCATAAAATCCAGTGCAGTGTGATTTGCATAAAGTTCAACAATGTTTCACAGTACTCCACAATCCTCCTCAGGATGAAACCCTAATGCACTCCTCTCTGGATGCATGCAAGTCCCAAAGGCTACCAAAGGCTACCATTTTTCTACTCCACCCCATATCAGGAAGCCTTCATAAATTATCTAAGGCATAGGAGGCATTTTCTCAAAAAGACATTGCAGCATTTACATGCTATGTAAATAGCCAGGCCTCAATGTTATTTTAATGAAATTTCACAGCCTGATGCTAATTCAGTCCTCTGCACTAGCCAATCTTTCCTTCTAACCAATTTTTCTTCCTGAACACACTATTTGAAATTTAAAGTATCGATTATTGTAGGCAATTTATGAATAAAAATTTCTACAGTGCCCAGAATTCTCTCAGAAGAGAGACTCTATATCTGAACTTGCTCTTAAACAAAAATTTCTATCATGAATGAGAAATCAGTTGGTAGCTAGTCAGTTTGAAAGGGGTGGTGGTAGGGGGCGCTACGTATCTCACTTTTAAGGGAATCCAACAGTTCTCCCCTTCCCATTATCATGTGCGAAGTTGCCAAGGGCAGGCATCATTACAACCCAGGGTGGGAAGAAAGAAAGATATGGAACTTCATTTAGGATTACTGGGTTAGGTCTCTGACATCCTAGAATAAAGATGCTAAAATGACTCATTTCACATTTCATGTAAAATTCAGAAATATTTAAGCCTTAGCTAGTGCATTTCATTCACAAACAAAACAAAACAAAACAAAACAAAAAACAATAAAATACCCAAGGAAAAGTGAAAGTCACTTTACATTGGAATCCCACTTAGAAGACAGGCTAAGAGACAAATAATCAAATGTATCACCATCACCCCCAGAAAGGATCCTTCTCTTTTTCCACTAACTTTAATAATGCTATCTGTTCAGTTTACAAATAGAAATCATCCTAGGTGGGTTGGGCGTGGCCCTTTTAATAATTTCAAGTGCTCTATTTTAGCTAGAAGAGTTGAGAAATCTCCACTCAAATCACATATGCAAAGAAAAGAGGATTCCAGAGACCAGACTTTGAAAATATGTTTTGCTTACTTATGCACACCTTGTATTTGGTATAGAGATGAAACTGGATGGATGGTAACATCTCTCTCCAGAATTACTTTGAGGACAAATGGATGATCCATCTTACCACCTGAGCCTTGGCCACCCGAGCCTTAACCTCAGAGCCATGCTGGGATATCAATAAAGGTATCTTATGACCAAAAAAGAACCAACTGAGCTTATCCTGCTGAAGACCACTCAAGACTACCTGGCCAGTGATCCTCAACCTTGGCTGCCCACTAGAATCATCTGGTGAGCTTTTAAAGCCCAGGTTGCAGAGCAGACCAATAAAACATGAATATTGGGGGGGGGGGGGGGGGTTTGACAACAGTAATTTTTTTTAAATGCCCCAGGTGATTCTAGTGTCCAGCCGAGTTAGAAAACCACTGGCTTAGGTCAACTGGCTCCATAATAAAAAGCATTAAGGCCAGTGTTCACTTAAGCCAGAGGGAAGAAAGGTAAGACTTCATGCTTCCTCTCAGATTCATAGATTTAATATGTGCCCCAAAGAAGTTACCTAGGTGTTTTTTGTTTTGTTTTTAAATAAATCACTTTGGCTATAACAGATCACACTGTCAACAGTAAATTTCAGTTTTAGGTAAGTCTGCACTTAAGTATGTGTTATCACAAAACAGCTGGGGACAGACCTAGGACAGACTTGGCACAAAAAAGATAAGCCAGAGGGAAGAATTTTCCTAAGCAGGAGTTAATTCCTGAGTCTAGGATATTAGCACGGCTTATAGGCTGACAATGATTCTACAGTTAGAATAACAATAGCTGGGCAGCTTTTTCTGCCCAGGGTCCTGTCCCCATGCTTTAATACACACACAAAGAAAGAAAGAAGAAAGAAAAGAAAGAAAAGAAAAGAAAAGAAAAGAAAAGAAAAGAAAAGAAAAGAAAAGAAAAGAAAAGACAACAGCTGTGGTGAGTAGTCACATGATTTCCCTGCCTCATCTCCCAGGACTCTACTGTATTCAGGCAGAGGTCACTAGATCACAACTGTCACCTAGGAATAATGCTTGTCTCATTATTTGGAACTTCGCACTATATTCATTGCTTGCCCTTCCCAGTCACCAGGAATGCAAACACTTATCAGCTAGTGCCTAAACACAGAGGCCAACTTGTAAAAATTTGAAAATAGATCACTCTCATTCTCACTCCTAACCCGAGAATCCCTGTTTAGATATCACAAGCAGCCAGTGCCTTGAGATGAAAAGGTGGAAAGCACTGCAGTATATCAAAGGGCCAATAATCCTTCCTAAACTATAACACACGTTCAAAATGTAGGTAACCTGACATGGCTCAATGTACTAGTGCCCCAAATAGTAAGTTGATTTTTACGACCGGATTTAAAGATAAGGTGGTGTGCCTAGTGGCAGTTTACTGCTGAAACTCAATTTCCTGACACACACAACATTCAAGTAAAGCCATCTTGACTATTATAACAGTATAGGCATTAGATCTCGGGAATATCTCTTTGGAGTGACTAAAAGCAAAACAAGTTATCCAAAAATCCAGGTCATGCACACCTGTGTCAAGATATTGGCAGAAGGCTCATCATCGGGAAAATCCGGTTAACCATCTAGGCCCCCAGTCATGCACTGCAAATGGCAATTAACAAAAAAACCCTCAGATTTAAACAAAATTTTCACATCATTAGAAGGAGTTTGGTGTGATTTTAAAAAAACTGAAAGATTCAATGTGCATTGGCTGCTCTTGGCAAACAGAAGCCAGCAGATAAAAGCACTAAACCAAGGCATCCTGACACTGTTTGGTTCGGACACCACAACTAAGTATAACATCTGCACATGACCAGAAGTGTGATACTGCAACCTCTAGATATTGTGTCTGGCTTTCCTTCGCTCACTACAAAAAGCACAGTCTTTCTTCAGCCAAGTGCTCAGAGGTAGAGGAGCTGAAGCAAGTACAAAAGAGGATGAGGTGGGCAGTGGCTGAGGAATTCAGCCTCCTGCCCAAAGAGCTACAGGGCAATATTGGAATCTGCTCAGTCTTTAATGGGAGGTAGACTATTCTACATTGACTCATCTGCCTTCATCAGATGCCCTTTTCTCACATATACACATACAATCACACACACATAGCTGGCAACTCACAATAAAATTGCAACTTGCAGCAATAGCACGCCTACCCCAACAGCTACTTTCACTCTAAATTTGATATTAAGCCCCAGCTCTTCTCAGGTAGATGCAAGCCAAGTTTGTTATTTTGAGGTCCCTCCTTTTGCCAGGCTTTTTCAACATACATTTTACTTCAACACCTACATTTTTTGTCCCTAAACAACAGCTACACTAAGTGGGTGCAATGTGTTATAACATCTTTATAAATAGAAAGTGCAAGAAATAATTTTCTTAGCCAGAATACAAAGCAACAAAAAAGCTCTCATAGCCTACTATGCTAAGAATTTGATATTTTATAATCAACGATACAGCTAACAAATGCTTCTAACGCTACCAAGGTCATAGTGGATGAGTAAATATATTTATAAACATACATTTATGAAAAAAGGTATTACGAAAATAGCCAAACTTCCCACAAAAGTTATTTGCATGAACTATCTTTAGTATACCACTCTGTGTTCAATGCACATGCATATACAATTGAATTATATTAGTGTTATTTTTACTGGGCCAGTTTTCCAAAAAGAAAACAGGCTCATTTTTTAAAACTTCAAGTTACATGATTTAAAATCATTTTTGTAAAAATATTAGAAATACCATATAAATCCTAAATATCTCTGCTATCTCACTGATAGCCATTCTAGACGTAGAATTCAGCCACACTCTCAGTGACCCCTGCTGGAGCGTCTCGGCTTCCAGAGGAAACACATTTTAAGCTTTGTTCCCTATACTGTAATTCTGGTTTTTTTGCAGTGGTTCTTAGACAACCACCACAGTGAGGACTCTATTACTCTGTAGGAAATTCAGTAGATCGTCTTCAAAGATGTCACAAAGTTCTGCTTTAAGATGCAGCTGGGGATCCCTGGGTGGCTCAGTGGTTTAGTGCCTGCCTTCAGCCCAGGGAGTGATCCTGGAGTCCGGGGATCAAGTCCCATGTCAGGCTCCCTGCATGGAACCTGCTTCTCCCTCTGCCTGTGTCTCTGCCTCTCTCTCTGTCATGAATAAATAAAATCTTAAAAAAAAAAAAAAAAAAAAAGACGGAGCTAAGAGAGGAATTGGAACCCAAAGGAACTGTTATTCCCACAGGTTGCTGTGACTGGCCTGAATTGCAGGAAAGACAGACTCAACATGTTGTCAAATCTACAAATCTACTCAATATGTTGTCAAATCTCCTGACTTTGTTCTCTCCTGCCAATCAAGACCACAGTACTTCATTCTCATGCCACCAGCAGAAGATTTTAAACTTAAGTGTCACAGAGAATCCAGAGGAGGGCCCAAAGAGCTATGCCAGACAGAATGAGAGACTTCTCCATTGATCACTGTATGATTTCTCATTCCCTGGGAACATATTTTCAAAGGCTTTTCTGTCACACAAAAAAAGCAGACTTTGAGGTACATCAGAGTGGAAATGTGGATCAAAAAGAAAATGTTAAGGCTCATTTGTTTTTGTTCATTGAAACTGGCCTCAATTCTTGTATGTTAAAATCTGATCTTAATGCCTCAAACATTTCACCCCTGGTTATCTGACTACAAATGCTGAAGTCTTCTTTTTCCCTTCCCAGCATGTTAGAGCCCTAAATTAAGTCTTCAGCCCTGAGTACCCTTTCCTGAATTTGCAATTCCTGAGGCCTGACCTAAGGAACAGAGACTGTTGTCTTTCACTCTGTGATACCTGGGGATGACCAGCAAGAAGCCCTCACAGCTAACTCTCTGGGAATCCATTGCCTATGGAATGGGTAGGTAATCCCAAATCTCTCTCCTCTTACAAATCGTATTGGTTTGGGGGTAATCATTTTTAGAGCAGAATTTATGTTCTGCCCATATTTCTTCTGTCATAGCAATAGTCTAACAAGTATAAGCCAGCAGGAGTTTAAATAAAGCACCCTAAATCTGACAAAGATCCTAAAGTTCAGTCATCTGTTATTTTGGATGACAGGTTGATAGCAACTGCTAATTTTAAAGGATTAATAACATATAAAATTGAGCAATGAATTCTCCCATATGAAAGGTAATACAAATTATTTATCTTCTAGAACAGAACTGTGCCTGAGGTGGTGTGGTGACGGTAAAGATGGAACTAGGACATGGAGGCAAGACTTGCAATGGTCTCAGGAATATGATCCAGGTAGCCACTCAATAGAAACTCCTGTTGAAAGAGATTTAGTAGCCATATGAATTTTCCATAACACAGGAGTTTTTGCCTGTCTGTAAACTTAAATAGAGCTGACATCTCTAACAAATAAACTTCTCTAACAGTAAGCTTTTTACTCCCTCTGGAGTACTTTTGGCTCAGTATGTACAATTACTATAGCTTCACAGAAAACAAAGAGCAAAAAAGCATCAGTAAATGCTCACAACTTGGAACAAAAGAAAAATGAAATGGAAATTTTGCTCTAAATAAATGAAACTTGGGTAGCTAATGAAGCGTGTTCCAGATATTTGTCTCATTCTCTTTCTTTTCTTTTTAAGATTTTATTTATTTATTCATGAAAGACACACAGAGAGAAGCAGAGACATAGGCAGAGGGAGAAGTGGGCTCCTCGCAGGGAGCCTGATGCGGGACTCGATCCCCAGACCCAAGATCACGCCCTAAGCCTAAGGCAGATGCTCAACCACTGAGCCACCCAGGTGTCCCTGCCTCATTCGCTTTCTAGCTCCTTTCCTGACTCATGGTAGTCATCATAAGTGGTTTCAATGGCTCAAACAACTAACCCAAATGAATGAACACAGAGAAGTCCAGAGCAATCAAAGACCTAATGTTATCTCTGACAGATTAAAGTGGTCCCAAATCCTTGACACACATGCCATCAATGGTAAGGTATTTCCTCTGCCCTTGAATCTGGACTGACCAGTGACTTCTCTGTTCAAGTGTATGGCAGTGACTCTACGACAGCTCTGAGCCTGGCCTTAGGAGGACTGGGACCTTCTGCCCAGGCTCTAAAGAGGCCTGAGCTGCCATTTAATAAGTCTGACTGCCCCAGTGGAGAGACCACACAGTAAGTCCCCGGGACTCCAGAGTGGGAGAGGAGGGCCTGCTGAGCACCATCTTCTATTCCTCCCTCCAGGTGTCAGGCATATGATGAGGTCAGCTTGGCCACTCCAGACCACTGCAACCACCTGTGAATACTACCAGGTGACCTCAGTCATCATCACAGGGAACAAGAGAACTGCCTAGATGAGCTTTTACTGGATTTATGATTCACACCATCACAAGATATATAAAATTGTTGTTTTAGGTCACTATAGTTTAGGGTAGTTTGTTACAAAGCTAGTAACTACAGGAATGCTATCTTTCAATTGTTGCCTTGGTGGTAACTTAAACTGATTCACAATTAGATTTATTAAAATAGGCAACTCGAGTAAATGGGCAATAAATACCTCCAAAAAATATTCACCATTCAACATCTGCCCAGAGACATTATCTTTTGAAGAAATCTCCCAAACATGCTTTCTTGAGTTAAAAATTCATTCAAAGCAGTACTGTTACTGGCTATTGTTTATTTCAGTTCACCTCAACTCTTTACAACTAAACAGAGTCAACATAATGTAGTGGAGAGAGTCTGAGCTTTGGAATCAGATGGGTAAATATTAGGTCTGAAATTTATTCATTATGTAATCCTGGGCTCCTCAGTTTCTTCATCTACAAAATGTGATATAATTACACCTCTCAAGGGCAACATAGTCTATTACAGTGTCAACTCTAGTGTCAGATAGCCTTGGTTATCCTCTCGTGCCTCCGTTTCTCCTTCTCTAAAGTGAGGATAATGATGGTGTCTACCCTAATGGGACTATTAGAAGGATTTGGGGAGTTAAGCAATATGAAACATGTAGATTTGTGCCTGGCACATAGCAAGCACTCCAAAAAACTGAACTATTTTTAGTTCTGTCATTACCTCACAGGATTATTCTGAGGATTAACTTCGAGTATGCCACTCAAGCACTTAGTAAAGTTAAATTCTGTCCCCTTCTCTTTGATATCTGTGGTGAAAAGTGCAGGCTTTTAAAAAGCATATATCCAGACTCCAACCAAGTGGATTCAGGATTCTCAAGTATAGGAAGCCACATCTAAACTATGTCTAAAATCAATTTTGTTATATAAATTTCAAGCACATAGTCTGGTACCAAAAAAGTACTTAATCTTACTTTATGGAATTCTCCTATATGCTACTTATCACTTAAGTGATTTCACAGAATAGGAAACATTTCCCCATAAGATACTCTGACTTTTGGCATTATGGATTCATTCAGATTCTAAGATTCACAGTATATTAAATTGTGCTGTTGTCCATATGAGATGCTATACATGTATCTCTCTTAACTGGATAATCAGTTCTGGCCTCCTGAACAGGACTTACTGAGTAGACAAGAAAGAAGCAGGTTTAGAAGTTTCATTTTTCACGAACTGCTTTGCCTTCATAACTTAGTTTTGTTGTTTAAAGCTTCCACTATTTGAGTTAGCAGGGCCTTCTTAACTGTGTTAAGATGGGAAGTATTTGTTCTATAGATAAGGGGGAAAATGTGGGAGATAAAATTTATTCATGTATGTACTCTGTGAAGATAATATACATTTCAAGTAATAATTGCCTTTAAAGTCATTGCTGTTTCTCACAGTGGAGGGAAAAGGTAGGCTGCCTATACAACAAAACTGGATAGTCTGTACAGATTATTCTCCAGGTTTATGCATCACTGTTGCTGTCAGTTAACTACATCCTTCGAAATGTAACTAAGTCAGGTGTTTTAAAGTACGCACAATATCCAATTTTGGCTTGTCCTGAACAAGAAAACCTACTGACTATGAAGTACAAAGACTGGCCCTGGGGAATGCACTACCTAAAAATGAGAAAATTGAAAACCGAAAAACAGCTTCTAGAAAGCAAAGAAGGCAAAACGTAAGACTGATAATTATCAAAGAAATCATAATGCTAGGCAAACAACATTGTTTTCAACATATTTATATAGAAATGACAACTGTCCCTTAGACCTCACACAGAGCTGGAGGCAGATGATTCATTGGGCTATCTAAATTCAATTTATTTCACAAATTCTACATTCCAGATTAATCAGAATCCCAAATGAATCAGAAAAGCAACACTCTAAAAATCTCAAGAACCCTGTATTACTATAAGTGCTCTAAGACAAGGCAGTTCTAACCTAGACAAATATTCTGGAACTTTATAGATAAGGATTATCTAGTACTCATAGGGCATATAATATAAAACTAACTAGTACTCAACTTAGAAAAAAGCAACTGTGAGAATAAAATGCCTAGTAGAGAGGTGCCATACTGGAGGCTAAGTCACTCATCCGAACTTGGTATGTGTTGGCTGAGCTGACAACAAAGTACCAATCAAACTCACTGCATCGTGTCAGCATGGCCTAGTTCATTTGTCCTGATAAATAAATATAACTCAGAAGTCTATGCATGGTTTCCATATGGAGAACAATTATACTTTCCTCTTGCAAGGAATTCTGTTTACAATCATCCTAACAGTTTCCAATTTTTGCATATCTGGCATAAATAAGCTATTTGAACAGTAAGAATGAACAGTCAGAGAGCAAATAAGTAATGGCCCAGTATATATTTAGAAAAATGATAGTAACAGAAATCAGGAGATAGGTTTACGAGGAATTTGAAATCCTCATAGATTTCATTATGCTTTAAAACATTCATTGGGAAAAAGAAAGGAATAGAGTAAGATTTGGCTTTTTACTACTCCACATGGAACAGAGTGAGTTTGAATAAATGAAAAGGAAGATTTGTAATACAGGGAAAGTATAGGTTTCTAATCTAGAAAGACAGTATTCTGGGTAAGAGTCAAACCACTTATTCATAACAGAAGTTAAAATTTTAATAATAGTGGGAATAAATTCATTCTTGCCATCATTATGTAAATCAGTTCAAGTGATCTCAGAGGAATGGCAAAACTTACTTAAAAAAACATTAATTTTTTTACAGTATTTTATGTAAACATGGTACTCATTTAATCCTACATTATTACGCATGGGAATTATTTTCTAAATTCCTTTGTTACATCTGTAACTACCATCCTAAACTTTAATCTACCTGCACCTTTAAGGCAAGGACAGATCATAAGGCTATTCTAAATGCTTTTAAAGCAATGGGAATCATTAAGAAGGAACACAAAGAGAGTTATGAGAAAAAGATCCAGAAAAAGATGATAAGCTCTTTCAAGAAACTGATGCATACATGGCAACATGAATTTAAAACCTCAATGGAACTATTAAAAAGACAAAATGGCAGGAGTGACAAATTTGGGGGTCTTTCAAATCTAAATCTTTCAAATCGAATTCTGGAGTTAGCAAACTTTTCTGTCAAGTGACAAACAGTACATTTTCAGGCATTGCTGGCCATGTGGTCTGTGTCACAAAGCACTCAACCTTGCCACCACAATAGGAACAATACCTGAAGAACAGGTGCCACCACCACTCTCTTTAGACAAACAGATGACCTCAGGATTGGGTACTTGTGGCTGCAGTCTGTGGAAGCCTGATCTAATTCATAAACTCTAGGGACATAATTCTGCTAAGGGGCATCCTCTCCAGCCCAGGATATATCATCACAGAGCTTGGTGTCCTTTTTCTAAATCTCAGCAACTAAAATACTCCAATATTGTGCGCTCTTTCCCAAATGGCAAAGCTAAAGAGCCCCATTTTCAAAGATGAGTTCAATAAAGACTTCTCTGTTATGCCTTAAACCAGGAAGCAGATGAGAAGAGAATCTGAGGAAGAGAAAAAAAAAAAAAAACCACCTGTCATAGCTGAAGAAAGAGAGACTTCCAGGATTCCGACCCCCTTCCTAATTAAGCACCTTCCACTAGGATTAAGAAGACTGCCTCCTTTGTTCCACTTAATTTCCTTTCCATTACCCACTGTTTTTATTTCTTTAAATTAGATCTTCTGAAAAAAAATAAATTAGATCTTCTGGTCAAACAAAATATAATTTTTACCAGTTAAAGAAAGAGATTGGTGTCAAGTAACAGCTAATTTTTTTTTCAGCTAAAATATTTTTAAAGTTATTTCTTGACCAGAGGCCATTCAGCTATTAAGGATGAAGTTCACTATTTCACTTTTCCTCCAGACCACTTCCGACCAAGGCCAGATCTCAACTCCAAAGCTGGGAGGAGAATGCTTTATTTCTATTGTCACATCTTTGGAAACTCTGTTTTCACTGATGTAGAGGGAACTGGAAACATTTTAAAATACCAATAAAACAAAAAGACAAGAAAACTTTCCTTAATGGCTATCTCCAATCTTTATCCTTTAGGAACACATTTATTTTTACTTATTCAAGATTAGATTTAACTGTCTGGTACAATGATGGCTTGGGAGTAGTTGGCAAAGTACATAAAACTCAACTCGGTTCAGAGGTAAGTATGGTTCTGAGTAAAGAGAGAACAAATCATTAGAAAGAGCCTTTCTGCCTAAGTACAGTGTCCCTGTTCATGCCAATGCTCTATTTATACTGGTATCAGAGTTCAGAGAGAATAAAAAGTACCGCTTGGAATGAAAACAGATTAATATATTGCCATCTCTCTTCTTTTGCTGAGAATATTGGGTAGCTCCTTTGCTATTAAGTGCCACTCAATGAATGAAAACGGTCCCAGTGTTTGCTATTTCATGGCATTAAAGTACTTAATGATGATTTAGCTCTCATTGCTAATGCAGTTCCCTTCACAAGGTGACATGTGCAAGTTAAGATTTGGTAATGAGTTTTCAGCATTAGCTAAAGTCCATTTAGTACATCTGTATGAGAGGTATCCTCTGTGCACACATCAACACAGCTATTCATTAATGTAGATAGAACACTACTAACTCCTATGACCCTACAATGATGTTAGCTAAGAACTAGGACAATGTCACAGTGAACCTGGATAAGAATCTTGGATAGTTATTTAGAATAATAATATCTTTTCTGGCTAAAATGGAAATTGCTTTCAGAAACTTTAATTTGTTTAAAAGCTAGCCTGGCTTGAATGTTCATGAATTTCATGGCTCTGGGCTTGGCCAATTAAGAGGCAAGAACCAGCAAACATGATTGTGCTGATGTGGTCCTAGAAGACCGGGTAGCACTCTATTCACAGTATCAATACAGCAAAAACCTATTACAAGTGAATGAAAAGGGAGGGGAACCCACCAAACACTCATAGCATTTCCACATCTACTAAAGAGTCCCTATGTTGTTTAAAATGTTTGTTGCTAATCTTGGATGGAGTACTGACAAATGCTGCAGTTTCTCTTTACAAAAATTACTGCACTTTACAATTTGGAAGAGTTTAAAAAGCTCTATTTTCTCACAGAAAACCTAAGAAACTAACGAAGCATAAAGAATTTTCCAGCATACTACTTCTCAAAAGTAGGATGGACTTAAAAAAATTTTTGGTAGGCTCCATCAACAGCAGCATATTCTGTACTTCTCACCTTCCTATTTAGTAATGGCAAATCTGTCCACGGATAGCCTTGATTACCAGCTAAAATGTTTCCCTAAAGATTTTAGTCTAATTTCAAATCCACGTCTATGCCACAGAGCATAGCTGGTCCCTACAATGGCCCTATCATGCTGTTGCCCAGCTAAAGAAGAGAATGCCCCAGTCTATGTCTCTAAAAGACAACTTCGACAGCTGTAAAGGTAGGCTCTTATCAAATGGTGACACCATTATATTCTTATTTAAGATGCATTTCTACGTTTTTCCAGAAGAGAAAATAAACACTCTGTAGTGACATGGTGCAGCTTTATGCGTATGTACAATTCTCATTTTGCTTATGAGCTACTCTTTGCACTCTAACTTCCTATCATCAAAGAAATGCCATTGTTTCTACCCACCTTTCCACATACCACAAAGCATTCTCAAGAAGGGAACACGCTATTAGCATTCTCACAAATGGCTCACCAGTGCAGGCATGACCAGCCCCGCCCCAAATATCTTGTATTATCTACAAGATATATCTTGTATTATCTTGCATCAAAACAACTGCTTAAACCACTGCATATTTAAATACTCTTAAAATATTAATGATCAATTAGGAGAAGCTATAGATTTTTCCTTTTCTATTTGCACTGTAAGCATATCCTTGCCCGCATCTCTTACTAATCCTCCTTCATTCTCTGAATGCGAGACAGGACATCTAAAACTCTACATGTTTGGTAAATTTGTTCTGACTCTCAGTGCTGGATTAAGAATCTCAGAAATCCCCAGAATTATCAAAAAGGTCCCTTGAAGTTTTAAAAATCTTAGGAATGATTAAGTAACCAAACCTGATCAAAACTGATCCCTTGATCAATTTATTGCAACATGATTGTGCATGATGTTTTCTGGTGAATGCCCTGTAGTGTATTATTAAAAAGCAAAGCTCTTGGAGTCACCAGCAATTTGCTGATGGTGGGTTTATGAATTACTAGGTTTGCAGACGTGAGACATGGATTTAGTGAGGTTCTTCTATTGGCTTGAAAATATAAACTATTACATATGTAGAAGGAAATGCTATTGTGGTTGCAATAAGAACCATAGTGTTGAATTTCTTCAACCACAATATTGCAGAAAAAATGTGTTTAAAACTTCATATAAAAGTTATCAAATATGGAGACCTGTAGATTTAAAAATACAGTCCAGGCTCATTTCACTGGAAAGTGACATTTTTGATGTACAATATTGCTGTTATGTGAAAGGAGGAGCCAGAGAGACTGGATGAAACTTTGGTACTCAGCCTAACACATCAATTCATCTGGACGAGAGCCATTTCCTAACAATCAAAGATATTTAAGCACTATGGTTTACAAATACTGATCAGGAAGTTGCAGTACTCTGCACCATTTGACATCTGCAGAAACACCCCACTTCCTTCCCTGCTTCCCTCTTCCTCAATATGATACTTGAACCCCCCCAATGAAGCAGAACCTACTGCAAACACTCTGTTGCTCATTTCCCGTCCAGGTGCCTAAAGTGCTTCAGGTGGTGCTGCTGACTAGAACACCGCTCCAAGATGGCTGCTTACACGAGACAATCAGGCGAAGGATCAGATGCCCAATTAGAGCAAAGATAAGGTCTAACCTTTCGAAACAGTAAGAACCACCAGGATACTTTTTTTTCTTGAAACGTGAAACTGCATGTTCTGGCAAGGAAGGAAGAGGAGATGGGCCTCCTCCCTGTCACCATCATGACTACTTCCCTCTCTCTTGTGGCTGGCTGGTTCAGATGACCAAAGCTCCTGCAGTTTATTTAGATCCGGGCAATGACAGCCACCAGGATGATATGGACCAAAGTACAGTGTTCAAACATGACTGGCAGATAAATGACCACTTATCATTGTTTTGTTAAAAAATTTTTTTCTTATAAAGTTAACAAACCAAGGCTGTTGATCCCTGAATTAGAAAGTTGATTTGCTTGATTATTTTCCAAAGTATGAGGTGGGAAGGAGGAGGGGAAGAGCCTCTCGTGCTTCTGTGTATGTTGCTGATCCTCTAGCTTGGCAACATCTTGGGAGCATCTTCTGATCTAGTGATGTGACATTTTGTGAATCTAAGTACCAGCCCATGGCCCCGATGCTGGCTGCTCACGGCCCAAAGGGGAAGAGGGTCTGCCCCCTCCCCCTCGAAGTTTCAGTCTGGCCCAGTGGTGGACACAGAGCCCTGGGCAGTCTCCCCAGGAGCAACTGTCTCTTCTTGTGATGGTGACTCTTCCTCAGCTTGTCCTCGAGATGTGACAGTTGTTTCAGGGGAGATGCTGTGAGGCCCCTCCAGGGGTATACAGCCAGGGTGGTTTTTGCGAAAGTGCTGATTCAAGATGGCCTGGAAGGGGAAACTTTTGCCACAAACATGACAGTGGAAGGGTTTGTTGCCTGTGTGCTTGCGGATATGATACTCCAGCTGATCTTTCCGGGTATACTTCTTGCCACACATGCGGCAGACGAATGGCGTGATCCCCATGTGCAGGCGCATATGGCGGTCCAGGCTCCCCTTCTGGTTGAAAGATTTGGCGCAGTAGATGCAGGTGAGACGAGGGTTGTACCGGAACCACCGCTCAGATACTTCTTGCTCTCGGAGATACTCCACATAGCCACTTACTCCCATCATTGCTGACTCTTCTACCTGTGCCAGATGAGGATAGCAAGAAAGAACACAGACGCTTAAGTATACATCTTAAAAGAAATCAAATCTCTGTTTACCTCTAATACTAAGCCATGTGCTTATTTTTAGGAGAGATCCAAGCAGGAATTAATTACTACCAAAAAGTAAAGATGTTAACATAATAATTAAAAGAACAATCTGTGGACACTCTATTCCATTACTTTAGAAAGAGCAAGACAGTGCAGTTATTTGGGCTGACAAATGGCAAGCTTATTAAACCCTTGCTGAATACTGTATTCTATGGTGACAAGAGAATCTGAGGCCACTCATACTATCCTCTTGGACTCTAATCAATCAAGTAGGTACTTAAGCAGTGCTGGTCTAATAGAACTTTCTGTGATTATGAGAACGTTCTATAATCTGTACCATCTCATAGAGTAGCTCCTAGCCATATGTGGCTATTAAGCATCTGTAATATGGCTAGTGCAACTGAGGAATTGAATTTTTAATTTTAATTGCTTGCAGTTAATTAAAATTTAAATTTAAATAGCCATATGTGACATGGCCAGTCATAACAATATCTCATAGGAAAGAATATAGTATGTATGGCAAACACATCACAAGTTCTATTTGTGGCATTATCATTAATACCAGAATCTAATCCTGAAGTAACTACCTTTATAAAAGAGATTTACAGTTTATCAGTAACAGTATTGCTTTACTTAAAATTATTTTGGTGCCAAAAAAAAGTATTTTGGTGCCATACCAATATATATTATCTTCATTCTAAAGACTACTCAAATTGTAACTGACCTCAGAGCAAATTTGCAGAAGAGGTGGGATAGGAAACCAGATTGAGACACAGATTTACTAAATTTGGTCATTCCTTTCTGTGCCCTTTTCACAAATTGATAATAAATATTTACTATTGTCCACCAAATACAATGACAGGTAACCACAGAGAAAAAAGAGTAAGACTTGGTTTCTGATTTTGCCCTCTGAACAAAATAAAACTTCTGAACAAAAGCCAGACTAAGAGAAACAGGGTCAGTACATATTCCTAATGATGTTGTTATTCACTTTTCAAACTGCTTATACTAAAGGTTGCCTTTGAAATACAGCACAGACATGTTACCATCTCATTTTACATACCTGTTCTTTATACTGGTTTTGAATTCATTTAAGCAGATTATTAAAATAGAACAATCTGTGATGTATATATTACCTCCCCAATCTTTCCTGTAAAAGTATCTCCCCATCAAAGTTAAATTTCTTATGCTATGGTAATAGATATACCTAAGACATTAAAAAAAAGCAATTATTATAAAAGTAGCATCAGAATGCCACTGTTAATTACATCAATAACCCTTTAGATTACTGAAAAAAAGGCTTTCCTTTTCTGATTTATTTTTCTTTATGAAGGTCAAATGATACATAATTTTTTAACTTTTCATGAACAATTTTAGAATGGTATGTTGAGTCCCCATCATCCAAAAATTATCAACCACTGGAAAATTTTGTTTCTTCTTTAACCTTACTTTTTTCTCTCCTATTATTATTTTTTATTTTTTAAAAGATTTTACTTATTTATTCATGAGACACAGAGAGAGAGGCAGAGACGTAGGCAGAGGGAGAAGCAAGCTCCTCGCAGGGAGCCCAATGCGAGACTGGATCCCTGGACTTGGATCATGCCCCGAGCTGAAGGCAGACATTCAACCGCTGAGCCACCCAGTCATCCTTTATTATTTTTTTTAGAGAGAGAGAAAGAGTGAGCAAGCGGGAGGGCCAGAGGAAGAAGGAGAGGATCTTAGGCAGGATTCTGTGCTGTGGACAGGCTCTGTCTCACAACCCTGAGATCAATACCTGAGCTGAAATCAAGAACTGGATGCTTAACTGACTGAGCCACCTGGGAGTCCCCCTCATATTATTTTTGAAAAAAATCCCAGATATAATTTCATCCATAAATACTCTAGTATGTATCTCTAAAAGACAAATATTATTTTTCTTAATATAATCAAAATACCACTATCACACCTAAAAGCCCCAGTAATTCATCAATACTAATTAAAGACCGGGACACCCAGGTGGCTCAGTGGTTGAGTGTTGGCCTTCGGCTCAGGGTGGGATCCCGGTCCAGGATGGAGTCCTCCATTGTGCTCCCTCTGAGGAGCCTGCTTCTCTGTCTCTTCCTCTCTGTGTCTCTCCTGAATAAATAAATATTAAAAATCTCAAAAATATATCAAGTAAAGACCTTAATGTTGTTTTACCTAATATGAACATTAACAATGTAAATAAAAATTTTAAGAAGATATTACTTATTTATTTGACAGAGAAAGAACACAAGCAGGAGGAGCAGCAGGTAGAGAGAGAGTGAGAAGCTGAGAAGCAGGCTCCTCACTGAGCAAGGAACTGGATGTGGGGTTCAATCTCAGGACCCTGAGATCATGACTTGAGCCAAAGACAGACACTTCACTGATTGAGCCAGCCAGGCAGCCCAAAAAATTTTAATACATGAAATAACAAGGGCTCCTCCTGGGACACCTGGGTGGCTTAGTGGTGAAGCATCTGCTTTTGGCTCAGGGTGTGATCCTGGAGTCCCAGGATCTAGTCCCACATCGGGCTCCCTGCAAGGAGCCTGCTTCTCCCTCTGCCTATGTCTCTGCCTCTCTCTGTCTCTCATGAATAAATACATAAAATCTTTAAAAAAAAAAAAAAAAAAACCGAAAACAGGAGCTCCTCCTATTTGAAAGCTGGAAGTGTGAAAAATATATTTCTTTTAATGAAAATTTTAAAATCTTCGGATTTTTTAATAAAAATATTTTGAAAGTTTATTTTTATCATATTTAGTAATCTCTACACCCAACATGGAGTTTGAACTCATGACCCCAAGAACAAGAGTTGCATGCTCTGTTCCAACTGAGCCAGTCAGGCACCCTTAAACATTCTAGATTTATAAATGCCTTTCATTCAAAGTCTATATTAAGACATCACCATTCAGAAATTACTGATATTTTCAGTCTGCTGATTCTGAAACATTATATGCTTATATTTAAATAACGTATAACAATATTTTGAATAAAAATCTTATATAGGTATATAGGTGGATGTGGGACAGAGGCTAAAGTACCAAAGAGGAGAAAATATAAAAGTTGACTGGACTATGAAGACTTATCTAATTAGTAATTAATTCTGTGCCCTTTTCTTGAATTTCTAAAAATGTCTTGCCTCCTTTCACATATGTAAACTGACAGTGCTCTTTAGCATTTCCAACAGAACAGAAGCAGTTCTCAGCAGGTCTGGGAAGCAATATGTGAAATCAAGCGTTGAATAGTAAGACTGAGATTTTAGATGATTTCTGATTCTGATTTGTTTTATATAACATTTCTTTCTGCTCCATTTCTCTGGATAATCAAAACTGAGCTCCCATAAAGAATGAAGGATTATCCCACTAAAAGTTCCTGGACAAACCACAGAATAACTTCTTTGAGGCTTAGTTTTCTCATCCACAACATTACAAGGTTTAGTATATGCTCTGCTAGCTCTACTGAATTATCAAAAGAATTCTCAGGAGACTCAAACACAATAAAGGTGCCTTGAAATACTCTGAATGCATGTTACTACCTTGTATAGCAATTAAGAGTACTGAAAAGTGGGTTCAAATCTGCATCCTATTTATTGTGACTACTTTTTGCATCAGTTTCATTTGTAAAATGATTATAATAGCATCTACCTGATTAGTTGCAATGAGCACTGAATGAGTTAATATTCTAAAGTGCTTAATGTAGCTAGGTTAAAGTATTATTAAACATTTCAAACTCACAATATCATTCATAATCTTGAGGGTACTGATTCTCTACAAAAACCCACCTAACTTTAAGGAAAATAATGTCATACCAGTATTGTCCACAAGCAGAAAGTAAATCTGTGATATCCTTTTAAATCATCTTTTAAAATATATTTGATTTTTAAGTTTTTTATCTTTTTAAGTGAATTATTCCATATACTGAATAAATTTAATATAAATGAATGATTTCCATATTTTCTAAAATACCAGGCTAGATTCTTGATATAGCCTTCAAATATGTTCACCATTGGGACGCCTGGTTGGTTCAGTCAGTAGATACCTGACTCTCGATCTCAGGGTTGTGGGTTTGAGCCCCATGTTAGGTGTAGAGATTATTTAAAACAGTAAAATCTTAAAATAAAAAAAAAAGAACACAGATATGTTCACCATCCTGATCTTTAATTACTAATCAGACTCAATTGAAGTGACTTTAAAAAGTCATTGATCTGGTTCACTTATTTTATTTGAAGATCTCCACAGTTGGAAACTCACAACCAAATAATCACCTAGTTGGTAGATGCCTCTTTAATGAGTATCTACTAAGTAACCTTAGTTACTGAGAATTAGTGGTAAACAACACTTATTTATTGGGGACCTGAAAAGACTGCCAGATATGAAGACTAGAAAATGAGGACTCTGTCCTCAAGGAAATTTCAAAGTACAAGGAGACCTAAAATTCATTCAAATAGGAAAAAAATAATTTATATGAGTCAATACAGAGTTAGGAAAAATTCTATTGTGCCATCTGTAAATGCTACGGTGGTGGTGTAAGGAGAGATCAAGAGGACTGAACGAGTCAGGGCACATGAAGCAGGAATTGGGTCTTGGGTGAACCCAGACACCTGGGAAGAACAGGGCATTCCAGACTCAAGGTCTAGAGACAAGAATGAGTTTGATGTTGTTCTGACACACAAAGTAAGCCTGTCCGTTTGTGACAATAAATGCTGATGAGTGGTGGGAAAAGCTAGGTTAGAAAGATTTTAATTCCTTGGAAAATGAGGCCAAGTATTTTCACCTCCATGTGGCAGAAAAATAAAAGGCCATAGAAAATTTTGGATAAAGAACTGACCAGAGCAGTTTAATCACCCCTGTATTCAGAAAGCTCTTCAAGTCTATCAAAATTTGTTCTTACTGTAATGAAGTCCATGTCTTGTTTTGGTTCTCCGTGGCCGAGAAACTGTGGTGGAGACTCCCCAAAATAAACTCTCACACATATTAAGATATATAATAACTCATCTCTTAGTAACATGTCCAGATAATATTACTTATCTGCTCTTGTTTTATAGCCTGTACCTTCTGCTCTGGTCAGGTACACACCCTTGCAGAATTCCCATTTTTATCCCCATCTCACCTACATATAAGTAAGTTATCTCTTCCTAACTACTACTTTAAAAAGTGCATTTCAAAAAAGAATAATAAAAAAATAAAAATAAAAAGTGCATTTCAGTCTCTCCTGAATAACACTTTATTCTGTGGACAGTGATTCTAATAACGGCCTGTTAGCACACCCACTCCCACAGTGCTGCTTCTAAACTTGCTACAGTCTCAGCTATGCGTCTTTTCTTTTCTTTTTTTAAAGACTTAATTTATTTATTCATGAGAGACAGAGAGAGAGAGAGAAAGAGGCAGAGACACAGGCAAAGGGAGAAGCAGGCTCCATGCAGGGAGACCAACGTGGGACTCAATCCCAGGTCTCCAGGACCACACCCTGGGCCGAAGGTGGCGCTAAACCTCTGAGCCACCCAGGCTGCCCACGTGTTTTCTGTTTGTCTCCTCCACTCAGACAGTTGGAAGGTCTGTCCCACTGCAGGATTTGCCTGACAGGCACTTGCATACTATCTGGCAGGTGAAGAGAAAAAGGGGCCCTATTATACGAATAAAGTTACTTTTCCTCCAAGCTCCTAACATTTTCTCTAACACCTTATTAAAACCAAAAAACTATTTTCTAATAGTTACCTTCCTTTTCGGGTACCTTGGTATAATAATGTGCAAATAAGGACAGTTTCTAACAAAGTCTTACCACAGTTACTATACTAAGGACACAATAAATATCCAATGGTTTACATAAAAATTAAACAAGACACTATCATACAATGCAGAAGCCAAAAACATTAGCTATCCAATCTTAATCCACCAGTATCTCCTTTGAAAGGGCAAAAGTGTTTACAATTTATTGTGTTCTACTAGGTGAGTGCACAATCTTTTTAAAAATCAATATTCAATGGTACGGACTTATGAGAACAAACAAAAATATCAATTAGCTACTTATACTACTTGCTAAGGAGAGCTGCAAAGAAGATGGCAAAACATCATTCCTAGCCTTTCTAGAACATTTCGGTCTAATAAAAGATTGAGGAAGAAAAAAATGAAAAGATACAAGCATACAAAAAAAAGCAGTCACACAAAAAAGTGCATAAACAATTTATTTACATATATATGATACTATATAAACCAGTAATTATGTAGCATTACACCCACGCAAATACAAAATCAGACTCTCTCCATCCCAGGTCCTAAGTTACCTGCACGTAGTTTTCAGGCGTTATTTCTATTATTCTCAGGAATATAGATTGGCTCCTATAATCGGCAGAGTTCCACAGTCTTATCTTTTCCTACTTCCCAAACTCTACGGACAACAAAAGTGTATCTCCTACATGCTCACAAGCAAGAATAAAGAAAAAAGGAATCAAATATAGTATTTATTTAACAGGGCTGCTGTCACCTTTCCTATGTCTTTCTTATTCATGAGATTCTGTTCACACACAGTGGCACTTTCTTCAACCAGTGCAGCAATCCTAAACCCACTACATACCTGGGAGCTGGGCTGCTTAGGCTCATCCATTCTCCCAGGAGACTCACTTCTGGCTCTGTGTCTCTCCGCCAAGGGAACCACACTGCCGGAGGGGCTAAATCTGTTGGAAGAGGAGCAAAAAAGAAACTAACAGAAAAGTAGTGTCAAGGAACTTAGAATATGGTGATATCTACCCTTTCTATCCCGTGGCTGTGCAACAACAGATGACTAAGAAATACTTTCGTGGGGGCCAAAACAGGATCTGATGGGAAATGAGAGGTCTCCCCTGGTAGTGAACAAATGTGAGATGACACAGACCACAGGGCCTGGTGAAACTAAGAGTAAATAGAAGCTTCTACCCTAAGAACTGAGGAGACCATTAAAGCATTCATTAAAACTGAGTCTATGATTTTGTTTCTTCTATGTAACTATTAGATTTTTGATTGTTCCTTCCCCCAAGCCCCATGGTAATTTGTTATATATATTTGGGACTGCTGATACAGATCATGGAGATTTAAAGATCTTTGCATCCAGAGCCATTACTTCTGATACAGTTCTAACACTGGACCACAGTGCCAACATTGGGGGTGGATGGGACAGTAAGCGTTGTGCACATGGGGATTTTTTAACTGTTAAGGACACAAGAAGAGACCACCTATAGAGGCTAAAGGATATATTCTCTGAATTTCTGTGACCCATATATGGCTTTCAAGACCAGGTGTGAATCAAAGTAATAGCTTCTTTAGCTTCATTGCTCATGCAGTCCATCTTAATTAATTTTTAAGAATGGAAAAAAAAAAACCCAAATCTTACCAATCTAAGTTGGTAATATTTCTTTCAACTTTCAACTAATTTAGATTAAAATTATTGCTACTTCCACCAAAAAAGAAATGTTCCAACAATTGCAACACATTAGACAAAGAAAAGTGAGGCATGGGGCATTAACAGCACTGGTGAAAAAAAAAAAAAAAAGACTGTCAGGCTTGTGGTGCCAGCAGTCGTTCATGAAAGAAAACAGGAAAGATATTATCAGATGACAAACGGGGGTGGGGGTGCGGGGACATCAAAAAAGCTTTTCTTTGGAATTAGTGTGATTACATTATAAAGAACAATCACCACGGGTACCATACTACTTCTAATTTGGCAGATGGGGGCAAAGGAAAGTAAACAGTGTTACAAAGGAAAGTAAAAGTCCCCAAGGCCACCTACCTGAGTGATAACATACCAAGGAAGGGCAAAGATGCCAGGCTCCCAGCTGCTGATCAGCTCCCTGCCTGGAAATCCGAGGAGGCCCTGGCAATTACTGATGCTAGTATGGCTGCAGCTGCTATTCTGATTCACAGAAGTGTCTAACTTTACCATAGTTCTCACAACACTGTGAATACTTCAGGACTAGGAACTTCCTGCTTTAAAAAAATAAGAATGCAAGTCTTTTGGCACACTGCCAGTTTCCCCAACATCAACTTACTTTGGCTAAAAGCATCAAGTAAGAAGATGCGCTCTGTATCACAGAGGGTCTGCTTCAGTGATGTCTGCACAACAGCCATCAGATGAGCAGAGAAAATAAAACTTACCTGTCAATTTCACTGCTTGTTGGCCGAGCCACCTTAGCTCCTGAAGATCCTAAAGTATAAGTTTCCTGTCCCACAGAACTGTGGCCGGTGGTGTCAATCACCATGGCTGTGACTTCCTCCGCACTACTCCCATCTTCTCCGGAAGGCTGATTCTCAGGCCCGAGCCACTCCTCCAGGTTCTCAGTTTTGATGTGTACTGCTCCAAGAACCCTGACTTCATCATCACTCCGGGCCCCGCGGTCTGCTACTCCCGTCTCCACGTACCACTGTCCTGCTCGGTTGATTCGGAGGATGGGCTCCCGGCTCTCTACGTCCGAGCTCTGTTCAATTATCTGAGGGCTGGTGGACTCCTCAGGGGGACTGAGCTCCCGGATGTCCAACACAGCACTGACCTGACCTCGCCGGTTTCCCTTGGTGGTATTATGTCGTGGGCTCAGGGAACGGCTCAGATTCGGGGTAACCCTGTGCGATTCTGGAGGTCTTTCTGGATGCTTTGTCCTCGTTTGACTTAATTCTGCTTCCACCTCTGCCACATTGATTTTGAAATGAATACCCTCCAGGATCTGTGTACATTTGTCTATAATATGCTGCATCTGCAGAAAACTGGCAGCTGTCAGGTAGCTGATGATATCTGCCAGCTGCAGGCAAATCCGCCCTGTATAGCAGAAAGAAAGGAGCTGTTCAAAAACAGTAGGGTTCTTGATGACTGAAATGGAGACAGTACTCATCTCATTCAAGGACATGTGATCCCGGAAATAGGGTGAGCTGGCAGCCAGTACCACTTTGTGGGCCCGAAAAGCTTGTCCTTGCACATTAACCACAATATCACAGAGGCGGCCCTGCATGCGCAGCTGGTTTAGATGGCTCAGAACAGAGTTGCTGAAGTCGGGGATCTCCAGTTGTATGTTCCCACCTTTCTCCATGGTCGTGCCTGAGGGTGTAGGCAGACATTCAACCCTGCTGAAAGAGGAAACCGTATTCATCGATAGTTAGAATTTCATTCCTCTGATGCTTTCCAATTCAAAGGTATATACAAATATTTTGGGGTAAAATTTCAAATCTCCAAGATAAAAGAAATAACTTTCCTTACATTTAATATAGAAAAGAAGTACCAACAGGTTTTCTAGTTCTGGTTTCAAAGCAAGATACCCTTAAAACCAAAATGTGATTGCTAGACTTGTGTCAACTCGAGTTATGTCCATACTTCCCTTACTAAGAAGCTATGCAACATCAAAACAGAAGTTCAACAAAACAGAAGGGGCAAAAGCAGTTGTGACAGTTTTTCCCCCTTTTTCTTTGATCATAAAGTATTTGCACACTGCACATAAAATCCTGCGACAACTTTTCATTGGAGGAGAAAGTAGTAAGCTCTTCTAATAAATGCAATTACCCACAAATGGGATGATTAGGTATCCCTCTTGTTAATACTTTACTACACACTGCGTACGTTATGTTTATTATTTAAATGGTGACTAATAGCCCACATAAATATAAGCCATTATTTCTAAGCTTAAGAGTCAGAGCCCCCACCAAAAACAAAGGCTTTGGGTTTAGGGCTCCTAAGCAAACTCTAGATTAGGAAACTTGCCACAGCTGTGTCAGAACTCAGTGACGCTGCAGAGAACTTGAAAAAATTGACTCTCAGAATTAGGAAAGAGTAGGTAAACCTACTTCTACCTAAACTCAAAGTTGGGAATTTCAGGGTGGTGTTGATACTGATTCTGATATTTAATTCCCCAAAACTGGTTTAAAAAAAAAGTATTTACTAAGTATTGCCAATATGTTTACATTAAAAGATTTTTAAGAAATAGCTAAAACACTATGCGGGTAACTGCATCCAATACCCTTCAATGGTTGAGAGTAGTTTGTATAAATCTCAACAGGAAGACACTGCCTTGAGCCCAATGTTTCCATTTCTCTGTAACTTTATAAGACATTACGTAGTTATCTAAGATCTAAAATCCCAGGAACTTATCCTGACAAGCTCACAGTATTGCCCCACATTTACAACACACTTATCAGTAAACAGGGAAGTGTATACACTGCTTTTAAGAACCAACTTTAGCCAATCTGACCTTTTTCCAAAGCGTTTTTGTTTGTTTTGAAACTTTTAATCCAATAAGAGCCTCTGTCGATGCCATCATGAATTCAGATGTGTTTATTTTGGAGCCTACACCAGCGCCTTTTTTGTTTGCTCTTCCCGGCAATTCCCCAGTGAGGAGGAAGCCGCTGGAGTAAGGTCTTTACCGTCGGCACTGGAAGGGTGAGAGCTGCAAGAGGGAGAACCGGGAACGCCATGGGGTTGGCCACTCCGGTATTTGAGTGGCTTCAGTCAGCGTTAGGAAGCGTGGGTAGCGGGGAACTGGCGGAAGGGCGATATGTCACCGAGGAGCGGGGGGGGAGAGGGGTGCAAGGCGTGAGGCTGGGGAGCTAGCCTTCAGGTGAGGGCAGGGCACCGGGAAGGGGGCGGCGCCCCGGGACCCCGTCCAGGCGGCGAGCGGAGGCGGGCGCCGAGCTGCCCAGAGGTGGGTGTGTGTGTCTGGGTGTGTCCGCGCTGCGGTGGGGGTGGGGGAGGGGGCCGCCCATCCCGGGGTCCTGAGGGAGGGGCCCGGCGAGGGGGCGGGTCCGGCAGCTCAGCCCGGCCCGGGGCCAAGGGGGTGGAAGGTCTCCGGTGCCTGGAGGGTGGGGTGAAGGGGAGTGGCTGAACGCCCCAGGAGCGGGCTGCGGCGGAGCCCGGACGAGGCGGCCCCGGGGCAGGGCAGCGGGACCGGAGTGCGGGGCCCGAGCCCAGGCAAGGAGCAGCACCTACCTCCGGGGGTGGAAATGGGCCGGAATGGGCCGGAACACCGTCCCGGAAGTGAAACCCCCCACCCCCTCCCCCGGAGCGGGCGACGTGCCGGAAGGAAATCACTCACCCTTACACCGCCCCCCTCCCCCTCCCCCAGCGCTTTCCGTCCCTCGCGCCCCCTCCCCTCTCTTCCTTCTCAGGCGGCCGGAGGGCGGGAGCATGGAGTCACGCGGGCGGTCGCGTCGCCGCCCACAACGGCGAGGCGGGGCGGGGCCAAAAGGGAGGTGTGGCTGGAGGAGGAGGAAGAGATGAAGGGAGGAGATGGGGAGGAGCTGAAGCCGGCGCTGGCGGAGACGGTGCGTCATGACGTCAGGAGAAGCGTCCTTATATACCGGCGCTTGGACGCCATCTCGGTCTTTTGAGGCTAGGAGTCGGCTTTCGGTACGTATGTGTTCTTTTGGCTTAATAGCTTCTTGGCTCGAGGGCAAAGCTCGCCCCCACCCCCAAAGCTCTTGGCAATTGAAGGCACCTTAAACTGGTATTTTTAGGCTGGTCGCGAGCCTTTGCAGGATTCACAAGATGAAGATGGTAAACGATTGCGCGTTGGGTGCGGCCCAGGCTCTTAACGACGCGGGTTGTTGGGGCTGAACTGCGAAAAACCCGTGGGCTCGCGTTTCCTGCCTGTGATGAAGCCTGTGTTGGTAGGGACATCTGAGACTGTTGATGAATGCCAACGGCTCTGATGGCGGCGCTTGCCGGGTCCCCGAGTGGGCCTTCGTTGGTGACCTGGGCCCGGGCCTCCTGCGGCCTCTCGCCGGGGAAGGCGGGCGTTGGCGGTAGTCCACGTGGTGCTCAGCGGCTGCAGTCCGCGGTGCGCCGTTAACGTCAGTGCCTCCCAGCCTTTGTGCGGTGCTTTCTGTCTAGGCTGTTCACTGCATGCACCCTTTATAGTCCTGAAACTATGGTTGAACGACCTGATTCAGATGGGAGGAAAACGACATGCTTAGGCTCCAACTTAGAACAAAATGACTTATCTTAAAATCCTAATCTTTTTTTTTCTAGGAATGGTGCTAGGCGCGAGTGCAGTGCGGCTTTTGATGGCTCCTGATGGACAAGGTAAGAAACGGGTAGATGCAGTGATAGAAATCTGATCTGCTTGGAGGTGATACTTTGTTTAGCCTGTGATGGTTTAAGAGTAGTGGACAGAAGGGATTTCTGAAAAGTTTTACTCTGAGGCTGAAATAACCAGAACGTTGATAATTAACTTGGCTGCGCTGTGTGTTTCATTGGATTTTCTTTGTTTTCTAGTTCTGTGCCAAAGGGATGGAAGTGGCTGCCAAGGTAAGTTAACTGAGATTTTCGCACACGGGGAGCTTGGCTGGAAAGTGCTGCAATGATGACATTTTATTTGCTACTCTTGACTGTGAGAATGACGAGAATTATTACCACCGTTAAACTAACTGAGGCACCCAAAATGGCGATTTAAAGAATTTAGAGATTACAGCTAAGTTTACATGAAGCTGTTTCTTCCTAGATGCAAAGCTCAAGTTTCACATCCTAGCCATGGGCAAACAGGTGAGAAACCTCTTAAGTAATCTATAATTTACCCGGTACTTTGCTACTGTGAACTTCTGTATTCTGATATTTGTATTGAATGCTTGGGGAACCTGAAAAACAGATACTTATGATGGTTGCATAGTTCAGCAGATTGGATCATGAAGAGAGACACCATTTGTCTGATGTATCTGAGTTGATAGTAAAACTGGGTTTGGTATGAAATAGCGCAAGCAAAATGCCACTAAACCAATTTTTCTACTTTCTCATAGGCACTCAACAGAATTAGCTGGAAGTTGAAAGGGTGAGTAAAATTATAGTTCAACTAAGCATTGGTAACAGGGCAAACATGGCAAAGAATGCCACTGATGGCTTTTCAGAGTCTTACGCACAGAAAGCATTCCTACCATGGAATGCTAGGATTGCTTACTGCATTAAGTGGCCAGATCCTTGTCCTGTTACTGTGAGTTAGGACTCTGTCGTTTGTAAAAAGCAGCCTGTATGATGATAAGCAAATACTGACTGAACATGAAGGTCTTAATTAGCTCTACCTGACATCAGGCATTTTTTGGATTTGTGGGGAGAAAATTTATCTTTTGCCCCTTGCTAACTATATTTATTTTTTAGGTGAACTTGAGCCTTTGACCTGTCTGCACCAACTATTTTTGGGGTAAGTGTTAAACATCTGAGTAGGTCCAGTATTTACCATGAAAGCTGAAATAGAATGCTAAACTACCAAGGTACTAGTTTTCTACATCTGGTTAGTAAATGCATCCTGAGGATGCTTTGAGAACGGGGTTTTTGAAATGATGTTGATCAAATGTCTGACCTGAAATGACCATGTAGACAAATTTAACACTGAAGAACCCTGTGACAAAAACTTTAGAAAAATTCAGGATAATTAACATTTTAATGAAATGTCTTGTTTCCTTTCTAGCTTACAGACCACTATCATGGATGGCTTGCTTGGGGGTAAGACCTAAAAACTGGTTTCCGAACTCGGGTCTATATTTCTGTAATGTGCTTTCTGGGTATTGTGAAGTGTGTCTAAAATATTTTTTGTTAGGTGCTGATTTTAAAGATCTCGTATAAAGGTATGTATTCTATTATTACTACTCTTACTTGATTACTAAGTAAAATGCTGTTAGTGATGATTTTTGAAATAAACAGATGGGAATCTCTCTGAAAAAGAGTGAAGATTTTTAAAAACTGAAACAGTATTGGGAAAGCTTGAAAAACCTACTGTTAATATTACTTATTAATAAATTTGACTAAATTTCTGCAGGTATGAAGAGTTTTGAGGCCAGCTTACAAGACCCGGGAACACAGGAGTTTAAGTAAGCCATGGTATGGATATCTCAAGTTTGGTTTCTACAGGTAGTGACTTAAAGCCGATACAATGATGAAGCCATAGTTCAGCTGACTAGCAGTGATGAGCAAAATTGTCTTTCGCTCCTATCTGATGTATCGGCTGCAGCAATCCTATCCACAGCTGTGAAGAGGAAAATTAGTCATTCTACCACAGAAAATACGGGCTTTGAATACTATAGTGGCTCCTGCACAAATGTTCTGATTTTAAGGATTCACAACTTGAGAAACAGATCATTTTTGCAAGGCATTTTATGGCATTTGAATGCCAGAGTGAGTTATTAACATCATTTTCAAGAGCAGTTGCAGTATTCCTAGCAAAATTGAACGTAGAATTTCTAAATACCATCTTCACACCTCACTGTCCACATTCACCAGAGTGAGGATTTTGCTACAATTATGAATCTATAATAGGCAATTACCACCCACATCCATAGTTTACATTGGGATTACTCGTAGTGTTCTATGATAAGGGTTTGAATAGCATATACTTAAACTATTAATGTGTGGAATAGGTTTGCCACTCTAGATGTTCTTAGTTACAAATGGGGGAAATTAAGTAGGATAAATTTTAAATAAAAGGCTTTTTTTCCTTTTTCAAACAGGCAGACCAGTCAGCCTGAAGATTTAGAGGTAAGTTGGTTTCTCATCCCTCTGATAGATTAGAATGTAACCAGTGATGTAGTGATTCTGCCAAATGAAATAGAATGATATCACTCATAAAACCGTTCCATTTTGATTCTGAGGTTACTTCATTAGCAAGCATCACATAGGGTGTGGTTTTTAAAACCAAGATTAACCTGCAATCCTTGCTTGTAGGGCATTTACGAGAGCAGCAATCCAGTTATGAGAACATCTTACCAGTTGAAGGGTAAGGCTTGAAAATATCAGTACTTTGGTCCTATTCCAGAATACATGATGATCTCATTGCAACTTGAACTCTCTCACTGATCATTTGATGATTTTAAAAGATCTGATATTCTGTGTACTCAAAATAATAGAATTGAAACTTAGAGAAAGAAATATGAATAAAGATGGCTTCTTTGTCCTTGCAGGTACCCGAATGGATGCTCATGGGATAGAAGATCATACTTTGAATTTCAATAAATTTTTATAAACCGTCTGTTCAACTGCTTATTTCAATTTCATGGGATGGAGGGGAAATAGGACATCTTTGTAGTTTTAAGACCCTGTGACCATAGTTTTTTTGTTTCTGTTTTTTAACAAAACGAAACCTTTCCACATAATTTAGAAAATGTCTTGGGCTTGAAAATACAATTTTGCAGAGGAATATACTATAGCCCTTTTCGTTTAAAACACTTGATTTAGAATAGTGATATGATTGAAAGATGATCTATATATTTTGCAGAAATATTCTAGAGCTGAATGGAATCTCTGTTCAAGAAATACTTGCTATTAAGCACCATAATGATGGCTCTTTTGATAGTGTCCATACATGGTATAATGGAAGTAATTCAGTTATCTTCTCCCCATAACAGAATTGAAAGAAAGCCCCCAAATTGTGTAGCTGATAAGAATGTAGGGAGTACTGTGGTTCTACCAATATCCTTTATAAAGTAGGTATTTTGTAGGAGTGCTAATTTGGTAATTGAAAACTGGGGTTTTGGCCATTAATGAGTGCATACAGAAGGTAACAAGCCTCAGATAAAAACCTGCCAACAAATTGCAGCTCACATTTAATGCTTAAAGGGGGTGGGGTAGAACATTTGGGTTTGCAATTAATCTTAGGACTTAACCTACTTATGATAGTTTTAAGACCGGATACTCAAATCATTCTGGATTTTTGTGCTAAAGGATTAGGACCCAGGCAGAGGGAGAAGCAGGCTCCCTGTGAGGAGCCTGATGGGCTCGATTTCAGGACCCCTGGATCACAACGAGCCAAAGGCAGACGGCCCAACCACTGAGCCACCCAGGTGACCCATTCAGGATTAAACGCTCACCCCAAATAAACAATGGAGTCTGATGGGGAGTTTTGATGCTTTGAGTAAGAAAATTGGGTTTTGAATTCTTGCCACACTGACCTCCACACTTGAGAGAGTACATGTGTTTTACTTTGAGTTCTTGATGCCTTCATGTACAGGCTGTGAGGCCCTATGTAAAGTATGTACTGCCACCTGGCTCCAGCTCTATACCACCTGTGGTGATCATTATTGCCATTATATGTCCCTGTTTTTCCCTAGAATGGACTCCATCAAAGGGTCTTAAGTATTCTGTTAGGCTATTTCCAAAGTTGTTACCAACAGGCAGTTGACATTCGGAGAAAGTGAATCAACTGCAGATGGGATTAGCTCAATCTCAGAATTTGTGACTGGGTGCCAAAGGTCCTGACAAATTATGCAGTCTCTTTCATGATGGTCTATAGCTTGGATGGTGAATTTGTGGCTGGTTGAAAAACTGCAGAAAGGATATCTCTAGTGTCCTGGAAGCACAAATCCTGTTTAATAAAACCTGAGTGAGGCAAGAGAAATAGTTTTTGAATGTTTATAATGACAGCAATTTACTCCATTTTACAGATAACCTTAGGATAAGAAAGTTAACATTGCACAGGTTATAAATGGCAGTATCATAATATACTGTATCACCATTGTAATGGGCAGAATTAGTACCCTGAAGGATAATTCTACTTTGGAGGGCCAAAACCACTAGAACCTACAGGCAGGAATATTAAAGGTCTTGGCGTTTGGTCTGAAAAGTCCCAGTGTGTACCTAGAACCAGCATAGCTGACTTGAGGGAAGATTGGGAAAGACTTCGGAGCTTTATGGAACACAGACTTGGGGTTATCCAAAAGGGCTGGGCTGATTTAAAAAAAATGAAAGCCCTAAAGTGATTAAGCTCCTGGCACTGGGTGGGGAGCTTGGACTACAAAAGTTACAAGGTGCTCTCCAATCCTTGCAACCTGTAATCTAACTTGTCGCATACGTTTATACACCGATGGAGGTGAGGGATGGGTGTGTAGGATACTGTTCTGTTGCCAGGAACTCCAGTTTGAATAATTGGTTTCCACATTTATTCTTTCAATATGTGATTTGGCCCCCTGGAAAATTACACCCATTACTAAGTGAAAGCACATGTAAATTGTTTTCTTTGAGCATAATGGAAATAACCCATTAGTTGACCCCAGCCTACCAGAAGGCCAACAAATGGCAATTCTAGTTTAGTATGTCATCTGTTTTACTAATTGTCTTGCTAGGCGCACAAAGATTCTCCATGTAATTATGTTCTCAAGCTGGATTCCAAAATTCAAAATGAGTGCTTAATTAGCCTCCAAATGTCACAGCTTCTAAGGTAGATAAATGGACTTTTCAAGTTGTACATGTATGTATTTTAAAAGGATCTTCATGCTCTTGAAAATCCCTGAGCTTGGAAAGGATAAACTTTATTTCCTTCTCTTTTACTCCTGGTGTTAAGCCAGGGGAAGTGTTGGTGTTTTGTGCTGCACAGATGATAAACCTGATTGGACTTGGGTTTAACGTTCCTTTAAGTGACCTATTCATCTCAAGCCATCCCAGCATGGGGCCCAAGGTAGAGCCTGAACACACAACCCTGAGATCACTGTTCAACAGTCAGCTGCTTAAGTGACTGAGCCACCCGGGTGCCCCCAAGTCAGTGCTAGCAGAAACAAACCCATACATACAGAGAACTGATGGTTGCCAGAGTGTAGGGGTGGGCAAAATGAAGAAAAGTGGGAGGTACAGGCTTCCAGTTGTGGAATGAATGAGTCACAGGGATGAAAGGTTATAGTGGAGGGGTATCATCAGTGATCTTGCAATAGTATCCTATGGTAATAGATGGTAGATAAACTTAAGGTGAGCATACTACAACATACAGAGAAATTGGATTACTATGTTGTACACCTGAAACTAATATAACACTGTGTGTCAACTGTACTTCATTAAAAGAATTTCTTTCGGGGCAGCCTGGGTGGCTCAGTGGTTTAGTACCTGCCTTTGGCCCAGGGTATGATCCTGGAGACCCGGGATTGAGTCCCACGTCAGGCTCCTTGCATGGAGCCTGCTTCTCCCTCTGTGTCTCTGTCTCTCATGAATAAGTAAATAAAATCTTTTAAAAAAAATTTAAAAAAATTTATTTACTCGAGAGAGCATGAGCCTCAGATTGGGAAGGAGCACAGAGGGAGAGGGAGAAGCAGACTCCCTACTGAGCAGGGAGTCCAATGCAGGGCTCGATCCCAGGACCCTGAGATCATGACCTGAACCGAAGGCAGCTGCTTAACAGACTGAACCACCCAGAGCTGCCACTAATTTTTTTTTTTTTTTGGAACACAAATTAAAATGTAAAGAAGTAAAAAGGTCAATACTTGCTAAGACTTAAACTACCATCAGCAGCAAGCTGCCAGCATTTGAGAGAGTATCTGCTTTAAGGAGGCCTTCCCTGTTGGTGAGGTCTGTCTCAGGGTCTCTTCCGTGCGTGGCTTCATCTAACCCTATCACGCCATGTCAATATGATCTGTTTGTGTGTCTTGTCTCTACCAGGCAAAAAACTCCAAGTCAAGATAGGAACTACAATCTATTCATTATCATGATGCCCCCCTCCCAATTCCCCCAGAGCTTGGCCTGTAATAATCATTCATTCACTTAATTCACTCAAAAGATGTTTATTGAACATCTATTATACCAAGTAGTGCTGGGAATAGATACTGCAAAAAAACAAAACAAAACAAAACAAGAAACAAACAAAACAAAAAAAACTCCACAAAAATAAAATCCCTGCCCTCATGGAGCTTACATTCTATTGGGCAAATAAAATCCAGCATGCCAGATAATGTGATTAACACCACAGAGGAAAAATAAAGCAGGGAAAGGAGGGCAGAGCATGCTGGTGGGTGGCAGGAGCTCATCTGAATAAGGTTGAATATGGTCGTCAGGGAAATCTTCACCAAAAAGGCAGTACATGAGCAAAGGCACGCGGGTATTAGGGAGTGAACAATTATCTGGAGGAAAACTGCTAGGTGACAGCTAGGACAAAGGCCTGGACATGGGCTCATGCCTGGTGAACACCAGGAAAAGCAAGGACATCAGTGTGGATGGGACAGAGGGAGCTCAGGGGAGATGGTCAGCAGGTAGCAAGTGGCAGGTTATGGAGGGCTTTGGAGGCCACTGTAAGGACTCCACCTTTTCTCTAAGATGGGAAACCACTGGAAGGTTTTGAGCAGAGGAGTGATCTGGCCCTATGGACAGACGGCTGAGGGGGTTTAACAATCTAACAAGCAAGATTGTTACAAGCTTTTGCCGTGGAAGACGGTCACCCAAACCAGGGTGCTGGCCTGGAGGTACAAAAAAGTATCAGATGCTGGTTATACTTGGAAGGTAGGGCTGGCTGACAGACATTTGAGACAAACAAGTTTCTCCAGATTCACTTTCTTGTTCTGACCATAAATCTTTTTTTTTTTTTTTTTTCTGACCATAAATCTAAGGAACTAGTACATGTTTCCAGGATGACCTTGAAATGTCTGGGAAAAGGAATGTCACATATTAAAGCTACCTTTGTGTGGCACTTAACAACATCCAGGGACATATGGCAGGGACTCTACTAGGCACTTTCATATAAAACACCTGAGGAAAGGACTGTGCCACTGTGTAAGGCAGAACAAAGGCTTTAAAATTATTATATTACTTCCAGGCTCATGTAAATGTGACGCTAACATAATATGGTCTTATCCACTTTTAGAGTATAGGTACCAGGTAGCATGGTGGGAAAGACTGGCACCTTTTATTCATTCATTCATGATATTGCATACAACCAAAGGCTTCCTCAGGCCCCTCTGTAATTCCTTATGCCTTCCCATCTCCCCATCCCCAGGTGACAGCTGATCGACTCTATTTCTATAGATTAGCCTGTTTCTAGAGTTTTATATTAATTGAACAATAAAGAATGTATTTTTCCTCCTTTGATGATTGGAATTGAATTTAATCTATTAACACTTTAGGAAGAGCTGATAGCTATTTTGCACCTTTAAATTCACAAATATGGTGCCTCACTTTTTCTGGTTTTTTTTTTGCCTTCTCTTTTCCTTTCTTCCTTCCACCTTCCCTCTATTTCTTTTATTTCCTTTTTTTTTCATGCATGTCTTATTTTTATATTTCAAATTGTTTCTTCTTTTTTTCCTTTTCATTCTTTTCTTTGGAAGTTAAATACTCTAGTTCTATTCTCTTAGTGGTTATCTCGGGCATTTTATTTATTTTTAAAGATTTTATTTCTTTATTCATGAGAGACAGAGTGAGAGAGGCAAGAGACATAGGCAGAGGGAGGAGCAGGCTCCATGCAGGGAGCCAGATGTGGGACTCGTTCCTGGGACTCCAGGATCACACCCTGAGCTGAAGGCAGACACTTCACTGCTGAGCCACCCAGGTGGCCCTTACCTCAGGCATTTTAATGTAAACATTTAAAGTCTAAAGCAGGGGCGCCTGGGTGGCTCAGTGGTTGAACATCTGCCTTTGGCTCAGGGTGTGATCCTGGGGTCCCAGGGTCGAGTCCTGCACTGGGCTTTCTGCATAGAGCCTGCTTCTCCCACACAATATTTGCAACATTTGAGACATTCTTACGCTAAGAAATTGTTGCTTCTGAAAATCCATTTTGACTGGGCTTCCTGTATTTTAATTTGCAAAATCAGGCAGCCCTACTTGTGGATTATTTTTGCTTCTTCCTAAAGTGCCTTTAGAAATTCCCTTCGAGGGGATCCCTGGGTGGCTCAGTGGTTTAGCACCTGCCTTTGGCCCAGGGCGCGATCCTGGAGTCCCGGGATCGAGTCCCATGTCCGGCTCCTGGCATGGAGCCTGCTTCTCCCTCCTCCTGTGTCTCTGCCCCCCCGCCTTAGAAAAAAAAAAAAAAAAGAAATTCCCTTCGAGGGGCGCCTGGGTGGCCCAGCAGGTTGAGCAGCTGCTCAGGTCATGATTCCAGGTCCTGGGATTAAGCCTTACATCAACTCCCTGCTCAGCTCGGAGTCTGCTTCTTCCTCTTCCTACTTCTGCCCCTGCTTGTGTTCTCTGTCAAATAAGTAAAATCTTTAAAAAAAAGAAATTCCCTTAGAACAGATACATTAGTGGTAAACTTTCTCAGTTGTTTGTTTGCAGGCTATATAATTCTAGGTTGACAGCTGTTTTCTCTGAGCACTTTGAAGATAGAATACTTGTACAGTACCTGTCTCTCTCTGGTTGCTTTTATGATTATATCTTTGGTTTTGGAGTTCTGTAATCAAGGTATAAATTTTAAACTGCTTTATAGTACTTGAGATTTGTTTGCTTTCCTCAATTTCTTTCAATTATTAAATTCTCAGTCATCATTTTTTCAAATAATTCCTGTCTCCAATTTCTTCTATTTTTCATTTTGGCATTCTGATTAGACATACTTAGTCCTTTTTATTCTATCCTTCAATTTTTTCTAACTCTCTTTTGTATTTTCCATAATTTTCTGTGCTGCTTTTTGAATAATTTCTTCAGGTTTATCTTTTGGCTCATTAATTCTTTTGTCAGTTTTTTTTTTTTTTAATTTTTGTTTATGATAGACAGAGAGAGAGAGAGAGAAAGAGAGAGAGAGAGAGAGAGAGAGAGGCAGAGACACAGGAGGAGGGAGAAGCGGGCTCCATGTCGGGAGCCCGATTTGGGACTCAATCCCAGGACTCCAGGATCGCGCCCTGGGCCAAAGGCAGGCGCTAAACCGCTGAGCCACCCAGGGATCCCCTGTCTTTTTAATTCATCTATTGAATGTTAATGATTATATCTATTTTTACACTCTTTTTTTTATTTTTTTAAATTTTTATTTATTTATGATAAATAAATACAGTGAGAGAGAGAGGCAGAGACATAGGCAGAGGGAGAAGCAGGCTCCATGCACCGGGAGCCCGACGTGGGATTCGATCCCGGGTCTCCAGGATCGCGCCCTGGGCCAAAGGCAGGCGCTAAACCGCTGCGCCACCCAGGGATCCCTATATCTATTTTTAAAACAATATTTATGTACTTGAAAGAGAGCAAGTGAGAGAGACAGAGACAGCATGAGTGAGAGGTAGAGGCAGAAGGGGAGGGAGAAGCAGACTCCACACTAAGCAGGAAGCCAGACTCTGGAGTTGATTCCAAGACTCCAGGATCATGACCTGAGAAGGCAGACGCTTAACTGACTGAGCTACCCAGGTGTCCCTATATGTAATGCTCTTTAGTCCCCTCCAAATTTGCCTGGCTATTTTTATCATTTCTTATACCCTACTCACAAATTTAATTCTCTATTTCTATAAATATCATATATGGTTTGTTGTCAGCCTCCGATAGTACCAATACATTAAATATTTGCAAATCTGATTCTGTTTGTGTGTCTGCAGATCATGTCTCAATAGCAGCAGCTTGTTTCCTTGGGTGTTTTGTGATAAAAAAAATTGTGAGATTATGTTCCTTGGAACTTTATCTTCAGAAATTCTTTGAGAACTGGGCTTAAGTGGTTTTCTTTTGCATTTGCTTTTATCAACCTAGGAACACTATGAAGCTTAGCTTGGAAATTGTTCAAACCTTTGTTAAGTGTCAGCTTGTGGCTGTGAATGCTCAGAGCAGATTCCCCACCAACACCCCTCCTCCACCATCACCCCCTCCCTTTCCCTGGGCTATTAACCCAGAGCCAAAGCAAACAGAAGTTTCTTCATCATCACCCTCTACTGAGGGGGTATCCTTTCAGGAACTTGTTTTACAAGGGGATCTCTTATCTAAGTTCTCGACTTACACAGGAGGCAGTAGGCTTTGTTTGCCCATTTCCTCTCATGATCCATCAAAACCAAACCCCTAGGTCACACAAGATCAGCATTACCCCAGGACACTGACAACTTCAGCACCTAATTACATCAGTGTCCAGACATTTCTGGTCTCTAAGGAGCTCCCTTACTTTCTTACTAGTTTATTTATACATTTCAAAAGATTCAAAGAGGGGTGCCTGGATAGTTCAGTTGATTACATGACTGACTTTTGATTTCAGCTCAGGTTATGATCTCAGGGTCATGAGATAGAGTCCCACGTCAGGCTCCGTGCTCAGCACAGCACCTGCTTGAGATTCTTCTCTCTCCCTCTGCCTCTCCCTCTAATTGTTCTTTCTCTCTCTAAATAAAATTTTTTAAAAATAAAAAGATTCAAAGAAATATTTTATGTAGGAGTTTTAGGTGTTCTGTACAAGATTTTCTAGGATAGTTACTCTACCATATTGCTAAAGTGAAGTCCTAAGCTACTATTGTTTAAATATTCAGTGATGTAATATGAATAGTAGTTGTGTGCCAAAATATTCATTTATAAACTCCCACTGCCTGAAATAGTACTCTAAAAACTGCCCCCAAAATCTAGTTTTCTAAATTTTTATAAACTTTTTTATATATAAAACTTCTATGTATTCTCTGTATATGCTTTCTTGTTTCCTCTTATATAAAAGTGCCATTATCTGAATCAGAAAACTTTTTGAGAAGCATAAAGATTACAAATTTTAATATATTGCTCATCATTTTGGAATTTTACTTATTGAATCCTGACTTTGAATACACGTCATTTAAATATTTTGATAGAAGAGGACATACATGAGAAGCATTCCATCATATAACAAAGTATGATTTTTTTTTCTAGAAAAATAACGTGCAGTATTTTTTTTAAAGACATCTGAATCTTTTATTTATTTTTTAAATAAAAAATTTACACCCAGTGTGGGGCTTGACCCTACAACCCTGAGATCAAGAGTCACACACTCCACTGACTGAGCCAGTCAGGTGCTCCAACAAGCTGAACTATGTGCTTTTTTCCATACAATAATCATTTTTGCTTAAAACAAGGCTAACAAGTTGAGATTATTCATACTTGGGTATTTGGCAGATATTTTCTAAAAAAACGAATAAGGCTCTTCCAGGGACAGCATCTGTAGGCGTTCAGAATAGTTCAGCATTTGACATACCGTCATAGGCTGTCCTACAATATAGCCTCTAGCAAAACTATGCTGTCCCGGACCCCTGGTAATAGAATCGTTTACCTTTATACCAAGACGGTCGGGAAAGCACCACAGTCTGCATGTGGATGTGTCCAGGCCGACTTCGAGGAGTTCATGCCATGAGACCTAAAGTCCTTATGAGATTGTCTAAAATGAAAAAACACATCAGCAGGGCCTATAGTGGTTCTATGTGTGCTGTGTTTGTGACAGGATCAAACATGCTTTCCTTTTTGAGGAGCAGAAAATTGTTGTGAAAGTGTTGAAGGCACAAGCACAGAGTCAGAAAGCTAAAAAAAAAGATGAAGCTTTGTTAAGTAATAATAAAAAAATCAAAACAAACAAACAATAAGTTTGGGGGCACCTGGGTGGTATAGTTGGTTAAGTGTCTAATTGGTTTCGGCTCAGGTCATGATCTCAGGATTGTGAGATCAGGCCCCACAGCAGGCTCCCTGCTCAGCCTGGAATCTGCTTGGGATTCTCTTTTACTAAATAAATACATCTTAAAATAGAAAAAAAAGAAAAAAATGAGTAAGTTTGGAAAATAACTGATGGTCTTTCTTTGTTGGCAATGGGGAAATTCAAGCTTTCAAATGAAAAACAGAATTTTGGAAAGCTTGTACCGGTCCCCGTGCCCTTATGGCTTCTTCATACTTAAAGATTTGTGATGAGATCAGTGGTGATATTAATGTCACTTTTTAGATACTGTGTGCTGAAATATGTCAACATTTGGAAGACATGTATAACTCAGTGTACCAATATTTTCCAAATGATCAATGTGTGGTGTTACAAAAGCATGCATAAAAGTTGTATTCAAAATACAAGGTCAACCCAATGGTCTTTAGAAAAGTTTATCAATAGGATTTCAGATTCCACATTGCCACTAACCTTTAAGGAACCTGTCAAGCTTTTGTATAGTATCAAAGAAGAATATCCATAATCATCAGGAAGGCTATTGAAATACTTCTCCCTTTTCCAACTTCACACTTATGTGAGGCCAGGTTTTCTTCATATATTTCAACAAAAACAATAACTCAGGTTTGTCCAACTCACACAAGCTCTTTCTACCAAGTACATTGTCTTAAATAGAGAAGACTGACTCAAATGTGCATTATTGCAGGACTTACATGTGTAACTCTTTACACAGCTGTCTCCTCTGATATTCTTACAATGTACTTGGTTATTTCTCATCTTACAAAGTAACTCACCTTCCTCAAAATAAGTGAAAAAAAAGTATCCTTAAGGCAGTATTTTTAGGATGGGTTATGCTTAAAAAAACCAGTAGCAAGGAATGTGATCAGTGCTACAGAGTTCTGGTTCTTTGGAGAAGGGAATACTGGAGTAGTTGGACAGATGCATCATTTTATGCAGGGAAAGCCCAAGAGCATAAAGCGATCCCATCGTACTCATCATCTGACAAATCTGTTCCCAACAAGGAAATATTGTTCATAAGACAAAGCTCTCTTGAAGCTAATAAAAATAACTATTGATGTTGTGGCTGGCACTGGCTTACCATGTTTTTGAAATCTGCAACACAGGATAAATCTAAATTTCTTAGGAAAGTGGGGAAATAGGATTTGAAATAAACTCAGCGTCTGGTGTATGATCACACTGTGCCTTTCAAAGTCTTGGCTGTTTTATTTTCAACTTCATTAAGTAGTTCCTTAATTTTTGAGAAAAGACAATTTAAAATTTCACCCCCACTCATAAAGATTAAAATAGTGACTTTTCCCTGGATTTCAGAATAAGCATTTTGTTTTTTTCCCCAGAGAGACAAGACTGAAGAAAAGCCAAGTGATGCCCAAAATAACCAGGTCTTTGAAATATAGGACTGTTTGACTTCTGAGGACTGGTAGCCTTTGGTATTTATAGCCTAGAATATATTCTCTGGATTTTAAGTGTCTCCTGGAACTCTCATTTCCAGGATAGAAAGACAACATTTTAGTCAGAATCAGGCTTCCCACAATCAATAGTGAATTACACTTATCCCACAGGGGATAAATGGAAGTAAACTCCATTTCCCCAACTGTTAAATGGAATCTCTACAAATTCTCTCCACCGAGAAAGGGTAGACAGACTTGGATACCCTTTCTCACCAGGAAGGCCCAGCCAGCAAGAATTTTCTTGCTCCAGAGTACACTCACAGATGGGAAGATTGGGTTCAAGGACTTACTTTTTATGATTGTCCTTCTCTGGTTGACTTACTTCACTCAGCATAATACCATGGTTTCACTTGCACAGGGGAATATAAAAATTAGTGAAAGGGATTATAGGGAAAGGAGAAAAAATGAGTGGGAAAAATTAGGGTGACAAAACATGAGAGACTCCTAATTCTGGGAAACAAGGAGTAGTAGAAGGGGAGGCAGGCGGGGGGGATGGGGTGACTGGGTGACGGGCACTGAGGAAGGCACTTGATGTGATGACGCACTGGGTGATATACTGTATGTTGGGAAATCGAGCTTCAATAAAAACAAGTAAAAAAAAAAAGGACTTAGAGAATAGCTCCACCTAAAGGTGAACCACTTTTCTGCAGCAGTGAGAAACATTCACACTCTTCTTGGTCTACTGAGCAAGAGATTAAAACCGTATTAAAACCGGAAGGAAAGCTGATTTTATTTTCAAATAGAAACAACTAAAGGATTGTTTTGCTTAGAACACTAAGAAAACTAGGCAAGGATATAAGACTGATACTTGGTACTTAGAAATTATACCTCAAAAGAATGTCAAGGCAAAAGTGAAGATAAAGGAGAAAAGAATACTTTCATTAATTAAGGCCTAGTTCTCATTTCATAATGATTAATTATAAATTTTATTTATGTCATAGAATGTGTAAAAAAATTACAATAGTCGGTGTTCACTTTTCTATATATTCGAGGTTGGCCCAAGATCAGTATTTTCAATTACTTATGATTGAGGAGAAATGCTATTTAGGGATTATTATTGTTTTATTATTTTTTAAAGACTTTATTTTTAAGTAATCTTCACATACAATGTGGGGCTGGAACTTACATCCCTAAGATCAAGAGCTGCATGTTCTATCCACTGACCCAACCAGGCACCCCAATAATTATTTTTAAAGATAGAGGGCAGCCCCAATGGCCCAGTGGTTTGGTGCCGCCTTCAGCCCGGGATATGACCTTGGAGCCCTGGGGATCGAGTCCCACATCGGGCTCCCTGCATGGAGTCTGCTTCTCCCTCTGCCTGTGTCTCTGCCTCTCTCTCTCTCTCTGTGTCTGTCATGAATAAATAAAATCTTAAAAAAAAAGAAACATAAATAGAAAGCTAATTAATAAAATTACTGTTTTTCCTATACTATTAGATATCAGTTTTATTTAATCTTAGGCTATAAGATACATAGATATACTTGTATCTGTTTACAGATAAATGATACCATTATCTTACATTTGTACAATGCTTTATAGTTTTCCAAAGCTTTTTCACTTACATTTCCTTTCATATACATCATTTACTCTAGTTCTGGTAAGAAGAGCCCCGTGAGGTAGCCAGAGCAAGTAGTGTTTCGATTTCATATAAGCAGGAAAGGAGGCTTATGTAACTTCCTCAAGGTGAAACGCTAAGATTCTGTGACTTTCATTTCAGTAATTTTTTTTTTTTTGCATTATATCATGATGTTTCTTACTATATTATGCCAAGAGTTGAAAGGTCACTATCTAGCTTAATTTATAGACTCTCTTGATGAGGGTGGTTGAATTGACCCCTCCAACAACTGACTAGTCTAAAGGGCAAGCATTTCCCCACATTTCACATGGTCTGATTACTTCTGTCCTAAGTGAACAATCTACTATCCAAGCACGAAAAACATGATGAGAAAACACTAAGCTAGTATATTATTCAGACAAAGGGCCATTTTCACACCTCTCCAAATAACAGAAACTGCAAAAAAAAGTCCCAAACAAAAAATCCTAATAATGCATGTTATCAAGTCAAAATCGGATACCTTCTGTTTCTTAGTTGTGGTGAGAACATGGTCTGGATTCCTCCCACCTAATGACCTGCTTATCAGACCCCTGGCAGAAGTCCGCATCTGTTTTTACCCTCAGGAAGCAATGCAGACAAAACCCAAAAGCTCAACTTTCTGGACAGTATGGCTGATTCAATGAGCTCTTTTCTGCTTCTGAGTCTGCTGGCCAGGAGACTTGGATATGATAGGGCTTCAGTTCCTCAGGAGGGAGAGAATCTGGGGCATTGCTCATGAGGTCATGCCCCCTGAAGGACTTAGGGAAGGCTATGACATCTCTGATGCTTGGTGCTCCAGTGACAAGGCAGATCAGTCTGTCTAACCCTGGAAGTAAAATACAAAGGTAACAGATGAGAATGTAATCTAAGGCTGGGAGTGAGAACTTTTCCACAAAGGTTGTAAAGAACTTTTAAATACAAGTCTTTAACAAGCTGCGGCAAAGCAGAGTTCCCTGCCTTTTCAAGGGAACTTCTGTTTGTCTGAAAGGTTCTTTTCTATCTTATTCTAGAAAAATGCTCAGGATATTTATAGGCTCAAATTAAGTCACAGCAATTAATAAGTCCTTAGCAAGGGTTTTCTAAAGGTTGACAAAAATCAAGTGCTGTGCAGGGTACTCCAAGAACACAGATGGAAGCCCAGGCTGGTGGGGCACCTAGGTGGCTCAGTGGCTGAGCGTCTGCCTTTGGTTCAGGTTGTGATCCTGGGGTCCTGGGATCAAGTCCTGCATCAGGCTCCCAGGAGGGAGCCTGCTTCTCCTTCTGCTTATGTCTCTGCCTCCCTGTCTCTCATGAATAAATAAATAAAATTGTTTAAAAAAAAAAAGCCCTTGCTAGTGAGGACCTACAATCTAGGTGAGCTTCTGAAAATTTCTCACTCTTCCATGTTTGATAAAAAAAAAAAAAAAAAAAAAAAAAGCAAGGTGAGCAACCACAGCAGAAGGGCACTGGCATATTCCTACTTTCACACAAGCTGAATACTTGGGAGCTGTGCTTTCCAGACTCCTATGAATGCATCTGTGAGCCCCCAGGGATCTGAGCAATACTGACTTAAGACTGAAGTTTTATTCTATTAAGAAATCTTTCAAACGCAAATTATCAGTCAAGTTTTACCTTTAACCAGTAAAATGCATTTTAAACCCGTATCAACGAAATAACAAAATGAAAATATAAACTTAAATTCTTCTAGAATTCTTGGGCTCCTTGCACCCTATCCTTTTTATCCTCTCCTCTCCTTCTCTGCCCTTGCTTGTAAACTGAGCCCAAATTTGAGACACACGATTATGGAATGAAATTTAGCTTGGAAAAGGAGAGTTGTTTACCTAAGGCAATTCCTCCGTGAGGGGGTGCCCCAAATTCTAAAGCCTGGAGCAGATGGGAAAGCAATTTCACATCTTCCTGAAATTCAAAACATAATTCAATTTGAATATACACTGAGGGTCCTTGGTAAGCTTCGGTGCTAAAGGGAAAAAAAAAACAGATGAATTAAAAATATCTTAGGAGGTTTATAGTTTAGCAAGAGAATAGGGCAAGTCACAGATATTAAAACATGCAGAGAAATGCCTGGAACTCAGTAAATGTAGCTAGGATTATAATGATAATGCCAACAGAGTAACACCAATCAAGGACATGGAGATGTGGGCTCAGAGGTAGGAAACTGTCCTATCACAGGGTCAAGGGAAGAGAACATTATTAAGCGGGAAGAGGAAGGTAGGACATCTTGGGAGCCAAGAACAGGCTTGTTCTTTGGTGGCTGTGCAAGTTAACTTATGTGGGGCAATATGTGTGGATATGCTGAAAATGTACCTGACAAAGGTTCTCTCACCAGGCTACAGATCTGAAACAAGTGGGGAGCTTTTAAGGAACAAATGCTAAGGCCTCACACTTAGAGCCTTTTATTTAATTGATCTGGAGTAGCGGGGTGGTTTTTTGTTTTTAACACTTTCCACTTGATTCTGTTCTAATGTGCAGCAGGGCTGAGAACCACCAGTGGTAGGGAAGAAGCAGAAGCAATGAATTCTCACTGACTCTTAAATGAGCTTAACAGTTAAAGGAAGGAAGAAAATGGGCTGGAAACTGAAGACTGGATGCCTCAAGTTGGGAGGAGACAAGTTAAGGGAGGTCGCAATGTCCTTAAAGCTGACAGGGAGTTTGGGGTTTGACTTTTCCAATCCTGTTCTCAAATAAAGTTCTTTCACCCTACCTCCCACCTGTTAGTTAATATGGCAAAATGATCTCTCAGGATCAGATTTTCTTGGATGTTTTCTTTCCTGAAATCTATCCTGACCTTCTATGGAATCATCAAGAAACTGCAGATTCTTAGGCATGTATCTGTAGAGACTCTTCTTTTTAAAATTCCGATTATCCCACTATCATTAAAATACCTCCCTGCCCCTATTAAATGATACAAAATTATTTTAAATCTGGCCCTTTCTCTAGCATCATCATTTCCATGCATTTCTGACGGCATCATTTTTGTGCAGGGTGGTGGTTAAGAAGTTAGAAGCTCGGGCTGGAGAGCCACTGACCTGGATTCAAATAGTGGCTCAGTTTACTTCTGTGCTGTGTGACTCTGGGCAAATTAATTAATCTGCCTCAGTCACTCATCTTTGAAATGGGCAGAATAAGGGTATTTATCTCAAAAAGTAATTGTGAGGATTAAATGTGTCAGTGCGTATAAAGAACTTAGTGCCTGGCACAAATAGCACTAATAAACGGCTATTATGGTCATTTATTTTTCAGTCTTACACTAAAGGTAGAGAGACAAGCCAACACTACTCTGTATCTAGTCAATCCTTCATTCATGACAAACTAAAAAAAAAACCCACAAACATTCTGGAAATGCTAGAATGCTCATTACTATACCACCAATGCCAGCTAAAACAACAGATACTTTGGTTAAAAAACCAAACAGGTTAGAAGATGATGTTACCTTTAGTAACTCTGCCAGAATGTAACGCTGGAGCTCCGCATCATGAATTCGGATAGAACCACCTCCTATCTCATTGCCATTTAAAACCAAGTCATAGTGTTGGCTACGGACCTAGAAGATTCATAGAGCCTTTACGTTAGAGAAAATTTCTAAGTTTCTGTTCTACAGGTTGAAGTCACTGCAGCTACTCAGAGACTATGTATTAACTATGGGCTCAAAGCTGACCATCTCTTCTGAGGCTTCCAGAACTGGGTCAGACTGTGAAATCTGAATGCCTCTGGCTTTGTTTCCACATTTCCTTTTTATTTGGAAGTACAGACATGGTACCTTCTCAGGTTCAGAGTATAGGAGCTGGACATCACTGGGGTGAGGAGCAGTAAATGGGTGGTGGGCTGACTCCAGCTTTTCAGGATTTTCCTCCTTGGGTAGGAAGAGTGGGAAATCCACAACCCAAAGGAAAGAGAAGAGAGCTGGGTCACGAAGCACCAATCCTCTTGCTTCTAGAAGGTCAGCACATTCCAGTCTTAATTTTCCCAGCACAGAGCACTGCAAACAGAAGATGCAAACACTGATTTAACCGTTATGACACAAGCTGGACTCTCCAGCTGGGCTGTCCTCTGAGAAGAGATTAGACAATTAATAGATGAGATACTCTGGGCCTCTTGGGGGACAAAGATCAGAGGATGATGGGATTGAAACATGGTTGACAATGACCATCACACTGGGTAGACCAGGTAACGATTTGGTAACAGTGACTGGGCAGAGGTAGCTGAGCTTGCCTGACCTGGCTTTATCTCCAGTTTGGCTACTGACTCGCTTCTCTGCACCCTTTTCCATAGGATAGTTTAGATAAGCAGATCTACTCCAAAAGGCTGTTGTGAAGATCTAGTGAGATAGGACATGTGTGGTGCAATTACGGCAGCTCTGATGGGATTGTTTTCCTGACTTCTTCTGTGGGGTATTTTGAGGCTCTAATGAGTGCCTGGCACATAGCTGATATCCAATAAATGTTGGCTATTATTAGAGGGGCAGTACGGATGAGGGGTTTGTTTAAGAGTGACTTTTTAAAAAAGACTTTATTTATTTATTCGTGAGATACATAGAGAGAGACACAGGCAGAGGGAGAAGCAGGCTCCCGGTAGGGAGCCAGATGTGGGACTCAATCTCAGAACCCTGAGATTACAACCTGAGCCAAAGGCAAATGCTCAACTACTGTGCCACCCAGGTGACTTCTGAAGCCAGACTTCATAGGTTAGAAACGTGGTTCCGCCACTGCCTCACTGTTGTGTGAGCAAATTCTAATCTCAGTGCTTCAGTTTTCTTATCTTAGAATAGTAACTGTATCAGTCCTCTCAATACCACTGGCATGAGTATTAAATGAGTCAATCTACACAAAATACTCAGAACCATGCTGAGCAAACAGTTAGTTTACTAAGTGCTAAGTACTACAATATGCAGATCTTCCATGAGAAGGGGCTGTCAGAACGGAAACCAGGCCTGGAGACATGTACTGAATATCATTTGATGGGTTCCTCTAGCTTACATAAAATATCCACACAGGATACTTGAACTGTGACATATTCAGAATGCTAATGCCATTCGTTTTAAGTCTGGTTTCCAGTTCTTTCAAGGAATCCTAGTAGGAATTTGAATGATACCTTCCTGAGAGAACACCACCAGTAGTTTCAACCTCATACTAGGGGAAAGTGGAATGACCAAATGAGTTTGCAGCAGGATATTCATATAATACAAAATCCCAAGCTCTTTTATAAGTAATGAACTGGTGCATTCCCCAGCAAGTTTATCAGCACTGTTCATGTGGTATTAGAAACTAATGTTGATAAATGAATTCATTAAAAAGATGACTACAGTATCAAAATAAATTTATAATTAAATAGCTTTCTTTATTTCAGTATTGCAGGGGAAAGACGGAGTTACATTTACTTAATTTACTTATTTAAAAGATATCTTTTAAATTTTTATTTATTTAATGTAATCTCTATACCCAATATGGGGCTTGAGCTCATGACCCTGAAATCAAGATTGCATGCTCTTCCAACTAAGCCAGACAGCCAGCTCTGACAGTAGGTTACATTTAGCACTGAAACCGAACTCTGAAACTTTTCCTTTGGAAGAAACAATGAAACAATAGCACATTATTAGAAGAATGGACTTGATAAAGCACTAATTAGACACCATTGCTATAAAGAAATCATGTTGTACTTCAGTGCAACAAAGAATTTATATTGCACTTGACCTTCCTCCTATATTTTCAATATTCATGTTTGACTTATATTCCATACTTCTATGTATTTTACAATGATCTCTATGGCTAAGTTCAGTCTTCCATACATCTGCAGAGTGGTGATTTAGCCACGGTATGGTGGTATTCATCACCTGACAGCTGCTGTTCCAGAGATAGAAGGGTCCTGCCTTGACCAAGTAGGGCCAGAGATGTCTGTCAGTCCAGTAGACTTCTGATCTATCCCTCCACAGTTTTAGGAATGCATTATCTACAAAAGTTTGGGATTACCAAATTTTCCTAATCTGCAAAACTTTGACAATGAAAATATATTTTTCACAGTCCTACAAGGAATACCAATAAATAGCCCTTTACCTAAGTGGCTTTCCTAATCAGAGCCAGATCTAATCTGTGTGAACAATGCCAATTATCACAATTATCACTGTGTGAGCAATGCCAATAGAGGCCGGTAGCTGATGAAAAATAACTCTAGTTTTGATACAATGCATTATTTAGTGCCCAAAAGTATTTATTAATACAAAACTGATGTAGAACAGCTTCATTTTATGAAATTAAAAGTCAATTTTAAGTATGTACTATGTACACAGGAGAAGAGAGGCATCATTCAGCATCAACAGTACAAATGTTTAGAGGTAGTTTTTCTTACTGCTTTCTTGTGCTCTCCAGCAGTTAGCAGGACCACATCATCCTCTTGGATTTCCATTAGTCTCGTTAGTCCTGATCTTTGCTCCTCCATTATGGACTTAGCAACTGGAGAATTCCAGTTTCTATTGGCTTTCAGGAATATAGGTAAGACTTCCTGTGATAAAGAAAAAGACTTATTCACATTTTTTTTTTTAAAGTGGGGTTGATTTATTCTTCTTGCTGTACAAATGATTTCTTGTTCCCAATAGAACATGAGATGATCTTCATTCCCTCCCTCAACCCTTTCAAAATGATACTAAAGGAATTACAAAATTAATCTCACCATAATCAAAAACAGAAGGGAATAAAGGGTGGTGGTGGTGGGGCACTGGCAAAGAGATTTCTGCAAATTTGTGGTAGGCTGCAAATGAATGGAGTAGGAACAATTAAAGCAGCAAGATGCAGGAAGCTCTGGCCTGGAGAAATATGGAGTGGCCTCAGCACAGAAAGAACTGAACTACCCTGCAGAAGGCTAGATGGCAGGCTCAGGACTCTTATGGAGCTTTGGTTTCTCAGGGAATGGTCAATGGCTCTGCTGCTCCCCCCCCTACACTAAACCTACCCTTTTTTTTTTTAAATACAGATTTTATTTATTTATTCATGAGAAGCACAGAGACAGAGGCAGAGACACAGGCAGAGGGAGAAGCAGGCTCCTCACAGGGAGCCCGATGTGGGACTTGATCCCAGGACCTGGCACCATGCCTTGAGCAGAAGGCAGATGACCAATGGCTGAGCCACCCAGGCGTCCTCCACAATCAGCTTTTAAATGCCTCATTCTGGGATGTGAGTGGAGAATGGGTGAAATAAGTGATAGGGATTAAGAAGTGTACTTGTAAGGAGCACTGGTATTATAAGGAAGTACTGGCTCACTAAATTGTTTTTTTTTTTTTTCTGGCTCACTAAATTGTAAACCTGAAAGTAATACTACACTGTATGTTAACTAACTGGAATTTAAATACAAACTTAAGGGCAGCCCAGGTGGCGAAGCGGTTTAGCACCGCCTGCAGCCCAGGGCGTGATCCTGGAGACCCTGGATCGAGTCCCACGTCGGGCTCTCTGCATGGAGCCTGCTTCTCCCTCTGCCTGTGTCTCTGCCTCTCTCTCTGTCTCCATGAATAAATAAATAAATAAAATCTTTTAAAAAAATAAAAAAAAAAAAAAATAAAAGCTTAAATGCCTCATTCCAAATATATGCAATCAATAATTATCATATATCAAAGAAGTTCTGCAGTATTTAAAAAAAAAAAAAAAGAAGAAGAAAAGGACCTGAGAAGAAAGAGGTAATTTAGGGACCAAAGGAGGACTGAATCCTCAAAGGCACTCAAAACTATATTTTGTCAATAAAACCAGAATAAAATATGATGGGAAAAAGCCAAGAAACAGCTACAGGGCCATAAAAATAATTGTTAAAAAAGAATTCAACAGAAGAGTTGAAGAAATCTCTCAGAAAGAATAAAAAGGACAAAAGAAATGGTGGGAAAGGACACATGGGGAAAAAAAAAAGAAACATACAAGTTACCAAAGAGGTCCAAATACAACTAAAAGAAATTCCAAAAAAAGAGACTAGAGAGAATGATGAAGTCAAAACAATTAGTAATAGAACAATTTTCCACAAGTGAAAGACAGGTGCCATCATATTGAAAGGGCCCTTGTAGTGTACAACACATCAACACAAAATGACCCAAAGGTACACAAATTGAAATTCTGGAACATCAAGAATCAGGAGGCTGAATGCTTCCAAAGGAAAATAATCAGGTTTGCCGTAAAGGAATAAATTCATTTCAGCATCAGGCTTTCATCAGTAACAGCAGGTACAAGAGAAAAAAAAGCAGTGCCTTCAACAAGCTAAGGCTGTGCTGTCTAACGCAGCAGCTACCACTCGCATGTACCTATTTAAATTAATTGAAATGAAATAAAATAAAAAAAAATTCAGCTCAGGTATACTAGCCACATTTCAAGCATTTGAGAGCTATGCCGGCTAGTGGCCACCATACTGGATGATGCAGATGTAAAACATCTCCACCATCATAGAAAGTTCTGTTGGACAGTATGGTTCTTTTGTTTTTTTTTTCTAAGATTTATTTGTTTTAGGGGATCCCTGGGTGGCTCAGCGGTTTAGCGCCTGCCTTCGGCCCAGGGCGTGATCCTGGAGTCCCAGGATCGAGTCCCACATCTGGCTGCCTGCATGGAGCCTGCTTCTCCCTCTTTTTTTATTTATTTATTCACGAGATACACAAAGAGGGAGAAAGAGGCAGAGACACTGGCGGAGGGAGAAGCAGGCTCCATGCAGGAAGTCCGATACGGGACTCTATCCTGGGACTCCAGGATCACGCCCTGGGCCGAAGGCAGGCGCTAAACCGCTGAGCCACCCAGGGATCCCCCCTGCTTCTCCCTCTGCCTCTCTCTCTCTCTCTCTCTCTGTGTCTCTCATGAATTAAAAAAAAAAAAAAAAAAGGTTTATTTATTTTAGAGAGTGAGAGCAAGTGGGGGGAGGGGCAGAGGGAGAGAATCTTCCAGCTGATGACTCCCCATTCAGCGGGGAGTGCAATGTGAGACTAGATCCTAAGACCCCAAGATCATGACCTGAGCCAAGACCAAGAGTTGGGAGGCTTAACCAACTGAGCCACCCAGATGCCCCGGACAGCACTGTTCTAAAATGATATGACTGCCAATTCTGAATTTTACACTAAGTCAAATTAGTAATCAGGTGTGAGGTTTTGAACACAAAGACATTATTTTTGTTTTTGTGTTTTTTAGAGATTTTATTTATTTGAGAGAGACAGAGAGAAAGCACAAGTGGATGGGGTGGGAGCAGAGGGAGAGGTAGACCCCACTAAATAGGGAGCCCAGTACAGGACCCTATCCAAGGACCCTAGGATCATGACCTGAGCCGAAGGCAGACACTTAAACAACTGAGCCAACCAAGTGGCCCTATTTATTTTATTTTTTTTTTAAAGATTTTATTTATTTTAGAGAGAGAGCATGTGCAGGGGGAGGAGCAGAGGGAGGGGAAGCAGCAGACTTCCTGCTGAGCAGGGAGCCTGATCTGGTGCTTGATCCCTGAACCCCAGGATCATGACCTGAGCTGAAGGCATCTGCTTAACTGACTGAGCCACCCAGGTATCCCCATAAAGACATTTTTGGACTAAGCAAGTGTATCTCTTGCATGCTTTCCTAGGAAGTTACTTGAGGATATAATACAGTAAAATAAGAGGAAGATCTGGATCCAGGAAGAGTGGCTTCAACTCAGAAGAGAAATGAAGAAAAGGTCCAGAAAGAGAGCTGTGCAGGAGGTATAGAATAGGTAAAGTCTGTGTGTGGGAGCTTTATCTCTCATGCAGGAAGTTAACAGAGTTTAAAATGGATAAGTAAAAAAAACACACAAAAATACCAGTATGTAGATAGATTTCTAAAAACAGAGACATTCTGGATGGTGCGGGACTAGAATGGTGTAGCTTACAGCAGACACTTGTTGCATCTCATTATTAATCCTTCTTTACTATTTGCGTTTTTAAACATGTGTATGTAGCATATTGCTAAAAATTCATACACGTATTAAAAAAAGCCAAGTTAAAATATATTAATAAATTGAAAAAACAGAAGAAGTGCCCATTTCTTCTATAAAAATCCAGTTAAGGGGCGCCTGGGTGGCTCAGCTGGTTAAGCATCTGCCTTCAGCTCAGGTCATGATCCCAGAGTCCTGGGATCAAGCCCCACATAGGGCTCTCTGCTCAGCAGGGAGCCTGCTTCTCCCTTTCCCTCTGCCTCTGCCTGCCACTCTCCCAGCTTGTCAAATAAATAAAATCTTATTTATTTGACATTCTCTCTGTCAAATAAATAAAATCTTAAAAAAAAAAATCCAGTTAATGACAAAGGTAAAAGAAAAAAGTGAAGGGATCCCTGGGTGGCGCAGCGGTTTGGCGCCTGCCTTTGGCCCAGGGCGCGGTCCTGGAGACCCGGGATCGAATCCCACATCGGGCTCCCGGTGCATGGAGCCTGCTTCTCCCTCTGCCTGTGTTTCTGCCTCTCTCTCTCTCTATCATAAATTTAAAAAAAATTAAAAAAAAAAAAAAAAGAAAAAAGTGAAGAGGAAAAGAAGAACATGTAAAGAATTCCATCAACTAAAAACTATTGAAGTTAACCTTCAGGCTTATTTCCTGGTCCTGTTGTTCCTAGATGCAGACTTCAAACACTAGGAAGATAAAAGTAAAGAAATATAATTGGGAGATCTAGAGAGGCCAATTTTGAATTTTATCAAAGGCATAAAACAAACCTAAAACATTATCTGCTATTACTATCATTTCATAAAAGAACTTTTTTTTTTAAGATTTATTTATTTATGATAGACACAGAGAAAGAGAGAGAGAGGCAGAGACACAGGAGGAGGGAGAAGCAGGCTCCACGCCGGGAGCCCGATGTGGGACTCGATCCTGGGACTCCAGGATCGCACCCTGGGCCAAAGGCAGGCGCTAAACTGCTGAGCCACCCAGGGATCCCCTAAAAGAACATTTTTACAACAAAGAAGAAGTAGTAAAGGATAACTCTTTAAATTCATTTAACTTCATGAAAAGCTTTTAATATTGCTCTGACTTCTCTCATTTTGCCTTGACCCATTTTGGAAACCATTATCCTAATCTTTTTTTCTTTCTTATTGAAAAATCCCTTTGAACCTGTGTATAAAGCTTGGCTTGTGGTGGTGGTAGAGGTGGATGGTCCATTTTCAGTACACAAATACTGTGTTTTTACATGGTTATGACCAGTGTTTATATAATTCTGTATTTTCCTTTTCTTATGAATCATTACATAAACATGTCCCCCACACTACAAACTCTTTAAAAAGGAAATTTGGTATTAATTCTGATGATACATTAATTTATTTAATTATTCCCATAGAATTTCATCTTATTTCTGTTGTAAAGGTGCTATAATGAGCATACTTTCCTCATATTTAGAATGTTTTTTACAAAGTATGTCACAGAAAATTAATGACTCAAAGAGCATGATTATTTTTAAAGTTACTGATTCCGAGAAGGCTGAGACAATTTACAAGTCCCGTGATGAGGTAAGAAGGCCCACTCTCCACTCCTGCTCCTCTGGATTTCAGCTCCTCCATTCACCAAGCCAACACCACAAAATGTGTCTGGCAATGGTGTATTCAGAATTTTAAAAGGGTATGGGAACAAAAATGAATACAGGTTTTTTTTTTTTTTTTCAAACCTTGGGCACATGGGCTCTAATCTAATCCTGACTGGATTAAAATTCCATATTTATTTTAAAAACCATGGTTGAACTTTAACATTTTAATTAATGGTGAACTCAACTGTCTAAGTCAAAGTCTTTAGACTTATACCTTCGGATTAGATTAACTTTAAAAAGAAGAAAAGTAGAAGAATGGTCTAAAATAACAAAACCTTGGGCAGCCTGGGTGGCTCAGCAGTTTAGCGTCGCCTTCTGCCCAGGGCGTGATCCTGGAGACCCAGGATCAAATCCCATGTCAGGCTCCCTGCATGGAGCCTGCTTCTCCCTCTGCCTTTGTCTGTGCCTCTCTCTCTCTGTGTCTCTCATGAATAAATAAAAATCTTTAAAACAAAAACAAAGCCTCAAAACTAATGATTGTATAAAGAGTTCTAACACTTATGGATCCCTAAAAAGGGAAAAAAATAGTTGTAATCAACTCCTTACCTGATTAAAATGGTCAGCTGCAAATTTTCTAATGGATTCAATGTCCTTCCTTTTCAAGTATTTCTGATGAAAGAAAATCAAAGTAAACTCACCAATGACAAATTCATAAACATGTCTATGATATCAAATGGGATATAAATACATTTTGTGTCCTTCCATCACAATAGTAGGATTCAATATAAAATTTAATTTCTGCTACCAAATGACAAAATTTTAAAGCTTGTTACAGGGCTTATTATCCTTTATCCCCACCCCTCCCATTATGTGGGCCTCACTGGAAATAACTATGAATGTATTCCACAGAAGAGCCTGCATATGTAATATATAGGGTAAATGTTCAAATCTTTACAATTGAATAGTCTAAGAAAAAATAACTTTGCCAGGTCAGAAAGAGAATTCAAAATATGCTTATCTCTTAAAACTCTTTATTTTTTAAAAGATTTCAACCATTGAGCCACCCAATTGCCCCTCTTAAAATTCTTTATATCTTACTTTTTCTAAATTATTTCAATGCCTTTGACTATCATTGTAATTAATATTCTTGGGGCACTAGACTAGGTATGGGAGGTACAAAAAAATGGAGACATGGCTCATAATATTGCACTTCTTATAAACTTCTTGGGGAAGATTGGACATACTCAAATTGGTGCAAACAATAATACCCAGCAATGTATGTGTTACACTGAGCTTACTTGAACGCATTCATTATAGTATGGGCTCAAATTACTTTCCACTAAACATATGATGTGAATAAAAAGTAATGAGATTGAATTCTTATTCCCATTTTGAATACACTAATATGTTCAAGTCTACAAATGAGCTTTCAAAATAATAATTTCAAAGGGCTTCTGGAATTTCTCTTACCAAATTCTCTTCAAAGCAGATGTGCTAACTACAGAAAACAGATGCATCTCATCACTTCAGAGTCAGGGTTTGCCTAGCCCAGCCATTCTTTTTTTTTTTTTTTAAAGCCCAGCCATTCTTTCTCCTATCCTCACTTACCCTCCCTTTGGCTCTTCACAGCTCCATTCCTTCCCCTCCTCCTGTTATTAATGCAATTGAATGCAGTTGAGACCAGAGCACTTGGAAGACCCAAAACCAACATGCAAGGGAGATGCTGGAGCTGATACAGGCTGAGAGCCTCTGGATAAACTGAGGCTGGCAGACAGGGTATGAACACTATTTCATGCTCATGACTGGTGGGAATGATCCCAAATGAAGTATGGGAGTACTTTACAGCACTTTTTAAAAAGATTTCTTTATTTATTTATGATAGATAGATAGAGACAGAGAGGCAGAGACACAGGAGGAGGGAGAAGCAGGCTCCATGCTGGGAGCCTGACGTGGGACTCGATCCTGGGACTCCAGGATCGCGACCTGGGCCAAACGCAGGCGCCAAACCACTGAGCCACACAGGGATCCCCTACAGTATTTTTTAAAAGGAAGACAAAAACTCTAGATCTTGAATATAAACTCACACAAGATTTTATTCTCTACTTATATTTTCAGGGACACTGTTAGGCTTTATATAAAAAGAATATATATTCTTTTTCCTTTTTTAGAGAGGGAGAGAGTGTGGGGAGGGGCATAGGGAGAGAGAGAATCTCAAGCGGACTCCATGTCCAGTACAGAGCCCAACTGGGGGCTCAATTTCAGGACCCTGAGATCATGACCGGATCTGAAACCAAGTGTTGGACACTTAAATGACTGAGCCACCCAGGCACTCTTAAAAATACATACTCTTACAAAAAGAATTGCTGGGGACCCTGGGTGGTTCAGTCGGTTAAGCAGCTGCTTTTGGCTCAGATCATGATCCTCGGGTCCTGGGACTGAGCCCCACATTGGGCTCCCAGCTCAGCAGGGAGTTCGCTTCTCCCTCTCCCTCGTTTGTTCTTTCTCTCTCAAATAAATAAATAAAATCTTGGAAAAAGGGTAGCCTGGGTGGCTCAGCGGTTTAGTGCCGCCTTCAGCCCAGGGCCTGATTTCTGGAGACCCAGGATGAAGTCCCATGTCGGGCTCCTTGCGTGGAGCCTGCTTCTCCCTCTGCCTGTGTCTCTGCCGCTCTATCTCTCATTAATAAATAAATAAAATCTTAAAAAAAAAAATCTTGGGGGGAAAAAAAAGAATTGTTTTTTAAATGTGCCAGTGTTGAACATATTTACTTCCCACATATACTCTAGAGGAATAGAACTGTGCATCACTTACTGCTCCTTCAGAGATACACATGGCTTTGACAGTTCCTTGGGGTTTACTAAGTGCATCTTGAAGAAATCCAACCTCTGTGTTTCTGAACACATTACTAATATCTACAATCTGTAAAATGGGTAACAAAAAAAGGTAATAACTAAAAGTGAAGTAAATTTTATCTCAAAGCATTTTACAAACAAGATTCTAAAGAAGCGAGTAGATTTCATTAAGTTCATGTTTACAAAGTGCAGTCACAGTGTTTAACATGGGCTGGGCACATGTGACAGGAATTAATGTACTAGTGGATTATTCATCATTATTAATTCATTTAATCAATACCACAGGAGTATGAGATAGGGGCTCTCATTATCCCCATGGAATACAGTAAGAAACCAAGGCACAGAGAAGAAAATAACTTGGCCAAGACGACACAGAGCAAGAATCTAACTTGAGAAGTCTGATTTAAGTACCACTCTTCCATAGTACAAAAGAGGAAATAAGGAGTGGTTAAGCTGCAGCTGTAAGTAGGCAGTTAGGGCATTTTATATATATTTTTTCTCATCCTAAGAATTGAGCACTACCTCTTTATAGATGAAGTGGGACTTCAATTTCTACAGAATTTGCAGTGAGAACTCTGATACAGAAATGCCATCAGCCTTACAGACACGAAGAGCCATTGCTCTCTAAGAGCAAATACTGAGAGGCTTGCTAATGGAAACTGCTTGATATAAATTCTACTCCTACCCTTGGTTAAAATATATAGAGATCTTAATAATTTCAATAAACATTTCCATATGTTTGAGCTCTTTGTAGACTAGGAACAAAGAATAACTCTTAATCATTTGCCTTCTAAGTGCCATTTTAGCTTAGGAAAAATTGAACAGGAAAGAAATAGGGTTTTTTTTCTTTCAAGTGACTATTCATGTCCATATAATTAATTAATAAGTTGTCAGTAATAAAAACTTTATGGCAAGAATGTTCATCTTGGAAATGGTCTTGGAACACAGTAGATAGAAAAAAAAAGTACTGTAGTGCTGACATGCTATTATTCTCTCTTGCTATATAGCTTGGTAACAAGCTAAGGCAACAACAAAAAATATAACTGTGTGTAACTGGTTGTAAATTTCAAAGTGGTTTAAAAGACTGCAGGACTATGGTGGCATAGTCCTGAAAAAGGGAAGAGAAATACCTTCATCCCAAAGCGAGTGTCAGGTTTATCAGTTCCATAGCTGGCCAATGCCTCAGCAAAAGTCATAGAAGGAAAAGGAACTACCACAGGATCTTTGTCACTTGGCCAGGAATACTGGAGCAAGCCCTCAATTAGACTCTGGATGCCGGTCTGGTCTACAAAAGACATCTCTATGTCAATCTGCAACCAAAATAACATGTGGAAAGTAACTTGAAGAGCCACAATATTAATATGTACATATTTATATATTACTCTGGTTTCAATATATTTCTAGGATTCTGCAAATAAATACTTAATACATGGGTGGGGGTTGGGAGGATAAATATTATTGTACATCTGTTTTATGTCAGGCACTGTGCTAATGCTTTACGTGTACCAACTTGTTTAGTTCCCATCACTATCCTCATGGCTTAAGGCTCAGAGAGGCCAAGTAACTTGCCTGTGTACATGCGATTAGTAAGTAATGAAGCTACATTTGACCCCAGGTCCGCCCAACTCCAAAGCTTATGATTTTGTTTCACCACACTGATTAACATGCTATCATACAAAAACCAAATAATGACAGCTTTGATGAGTCTAAAGATTAGACAGATTAGGGGTGCATGGGTGGCTCAGTCAGTTAAATGCCTGCCTTCAGCTCAGGTTATGATCCCAGGGTCCTGAGATTGAGCCCTCTGTCCAGGCTCCCTTTTCCCCCTGTTTATGCACTCTCTCATTATCTCTCTCTAATAAATAAATTTTTTAAAGAAGATTAGACAGATTAAATACCAATTACAGAATTCTTGGTTCTTAATGTGTAAGAACTTTATCCTAGCAACAACCACTAAAATACTGCAGGAATCTCTGGCATTTCTTAGCTGATGACCATACTCATTATAAAAAGGACACATGAAATGGATGAAAAAGTAGATAGTATATCAACTGCAGATTACTTTAATTAAATATCTGATGTAAAATGTAATGAGAAGTAAAGCACTGGCCTACTATTGTGGGTTCGGTTCCAGACTGCCACAATAAAGCATATACCATAATAAAGAAAGTCGAATTAATTTTCTGAAAAAGAATTAATTTTCTGGTTTCCCACTGCATATAAAAGTTATGTTTATACTATGCTGTAGTCTATGACATGTGCAAATAACATTATGTCTAAAACAAATGTATGTACCTTAATACTTTATTGATAAAAATGTTAAACATTATCTAAGCTTTCAGTGAGTCATAATCACTGATCACAGATCACCAAAACAAATAATGAAAAAGTTTGAAATATTGTGAGATTTACCAAAATGTGACACAAAAATATAAAGTGAGCAAATGCTGTTGGAAAAACAGTGCTGACAGACAGGATTGCCACAAACCTTCTATCTGTGAACTATGCAATGTCTGAGAAGCACAATAAAGCAAAGTGCAATTGGACAAGGCCTGCCCATATATAAATTTACTGCCAAGTCTTGAAATATTTGGCTGGAGCAAGGCTGACTAAGAGAGAAAAGTGAGTATCACTTAGTACCTGAGTAAACTCGGGCTGTCGGTCTGGTCTCGAACCTTCATCTCGGTAACACCGGGCAACCTGAAAATACCTACAATTAGAAAAGTAGCATGAATTGAGTCATGTTTCCAGGAAGATACACATACTTTTCCACAAAAGTTCATGGCAGTGCAGTCTATGAAATAAATTAATAATGGTACCTAAAGGACATAAGAAATTTAAAAATTCTTTATGATGCTCTAAGTAGATACACAGTAGACCTATAAAAACTATTCTATAGGCTGTTTTAAACATATACCATATGCCATATATATATATGGCACCTTTCAATATTCATATATTAGACTGGCATGTAATGCAGTTTATGCTTATATATATATACACATACATACATATACACACTCTTTTGCTTTGGCCAAATTGAAATACTTACTGCTCCATGAATACACTTGAGCTTTCCTGTGCTATGCCATTCCCATTCTCATCTTCATCTGCTGAGATGCAACACTGTCCCAGAAGGCCTTGCTCACAAAGTTTTTTTAAAATAGTATTTCCCCAAACAAAACCTAGTTTGCAGCCCTCAACAAATCTATCTTTAGGTTCTATTCCAGTTGGTTTATTTATTACCGTATTCCATCTTACTATATTAACTCCTGGAGAGCAAATCCTTTTCTTTCTTTCTTTTTTAACTCAGGGCTTGAACTCATGACCAAGACCTGAGCTGAGATCAATAGTCGGATACTTAACCAACTAAGTCACCCAGGTGCCCTAAAATCTTTTTTTTTTTTTTTTTTTAAGATTTTATTTATTTATTCATGAGAGACACAAAAAGAGAGAGAGGCAGAGACACAGGCAGAGCGAGAAGCAGGCTCCATGCAGGGAGCCTGACATGGGACTTGATCCCAGGTCTCCAGGATCATACCCTGGGCTGAAGGCAGCGCTAAACCACTGAGCCACCCAGGCTGCCCTCTTTTTTGTTTTTAATTCCCTGCACATCTATACTGGCATAGGGCTTTACACATGGTGGTTACCCAATACATCTTTACTAAATAATGACCACAAATGTTTAGGGTACTTTACAAGTATTTTCCAAATGCTCATCATATATTTTGTAACTTACTTTTAAGAGATCAGATAATTTTGTGTTTTCTTTTTTTCTCCCCACCACCCTCCCCTTTCTTTTTCTGACAACTTACTACCAGCATAAAGAAGGCTCACCTGTCTAAACCACCAACCATTAGAAGTTGTTTGAACTGTTGAGGACTCTGAGGGAGACAATAAAACTTCCCAGGTTCCCTAGATGGTATTACAAACTCTTTTGCACCCTTTTAATGAGAGAAGAAGAATAGAAATATTGTTAAAAAAAATTGAACCTAAGAACTGGTAGAAGTTGACACTTCAGTTCATCAATGAAATTAACTAAAGAGAAAATGACAGAGATCATTTCTTGTTCATCTTCTACTCCTCCAAAAGGCTTGCACATTGTAGGCTTTTAACAATGTTTGCATGTGGTAGGTAATAAATGTATACTTGTTGAAATGAATTCCCAATTCTGCTACTATCTAAAAGAATTTTGTGCAATCCAATAATTGCTAACTGCTTTTTTAAACTATAGTTTTGTAAGTCCATGGACTGTGTAGATTAAATAACAATGTTTAGAAATGTCAATTCTTAATGAACAAGGAGTTTATTTTAGGATTTTTTATTTACTTAAAAAAGTAATCTTTATACCCCATGTAGGGCTTGAACTCACGACTTGAGATCAAGAGTCGTGTTGGGGCACCTGGGTGGCTCGGTTGGTTAAGTCTCTGCCTTCGGCTCAGGTCATGATCCCGGGGTCGTGAGATAGAGTACCCCCATCGAACCCCACATTGCACTCCCTCCTCAGCGGGGAGTCTGCTTCTCTCTCTCCCTCTGCCACTCCCCCCACTTGTATGCTCTTGCATGCGCTCTCTCAAATAAATAAAAAATCTTAAAAAAAAAAAAATCACATGCTCTCCTGACTGAGCTAGCCAGGCGCCCCACAAGGAGTTTATTTTTAAGGAATTAATTCATTACTGATTTGCATTTATAAGCCTCAAGGGGAAAACTCATGTAGAATAAAAGTGTTCTGTCTCAAAATACCCATAAAAATTTCTCAACTTTTTTTTTTTTAAGATTTTACTTATTTATTCATGAGAGAGAAAGGCAGAGACATAGGCAGAGGGAGAAGCAAGCTCCCTGCCAGGAGCCCGATGCAGGACTCAATCCCAGGACCCTGGGGTCAGGCCCTGAGTCAAAAGCAGACGCTCAACCACTGAGCCACCAGGTGTCCTAGGTTCTTGACTCTTAACCAAACCTAGTTAATATGACCACTGTGAAGCAGTAAAATATATGAAAAAAACAGAACTATGTGAATATAAAAACAAAGTGGTTCAGTTTCCTATCTAAAAGGACATTATTAGTGGGCTGATTTAAGGAATATACATACCCCAGGAGTCCTCTTAAACAACGTTGGTGTTTCTACATCCACAAATCCTAAAAAGAGGGAAGTAGCATAATAATAGGAATTTGTTAAATATGTTGTCTATAGTACAGTTCAACAAATCTGAGGCTACATTTTAATTAGGAATTTTGACTGAATTTATCAAGCCTACTGAATACTGATTTCTACCCAAGAAAGAAGCTGAAGATTTTCATAAAATCCTATTTGGTCATAAGGTGATACTTTTGTCACAAAATAATTCTATTTGATGGATTCTTGTTTGCTGAACTGTTTTGGTTTTCCAAATGCTCTGCTTGTATAGCAAAAAAAATTTGCAAATATAGTAGAAAAACTCCCAGGACTGACTCAAGAGTCTAGTTTAATTCAAAGGACATTTCTGAGCTCCCAACAAATTGGTATAAGCATGATAAAGAATTAAGAAAACTTATAGGTAACAACCAAAGGGCTGTTAACCCTTCAACACGGCATCTTTAAAAGACTGTATCTGTGACCCAGCAGGGAACTAAATTATGCTCTGTTACCTAATTGTGCTCTAGGACAAAACATCTGGAAATTAACCTTTCTTCACTACTTTACACATTATGTGAATTCCATATCTCTGGCAACTTTTGACCCAATGATGCTAAAGAGAGGATACAATAAAACACTGAATAAAACAGAACAGATGCTAAAAAGCTCTAGAACAATCGCTTCTTGGCCTTTTGGCTAAGATCAAGTGAAAAAGCTCTAGAACATTCAGGCATGTCCCTTACCATGTAGATTACAGAGATATTCCCGCATTTTCATGACCATCTGGGACCTCAGTCGCAGGTTATATTGCATTTGGAAACTACGTAAGTCTAAGTAGCGATACTGCAAGCGAAGAGCCTCTGTTTTCTAAACAAATTTAAAGATTTTCATGTTTAAATTTTTTTTAATATTAAAAAGAAATTAATTTTAATACAGAGTTTGGATTTTCAAAAACTTCAGTTCTATCTTTAGTTTTCACCATTTGTGAATACACTACCATCCTTAATTCCTACAACTTCTAAGTTTGTTACTAATATAGATTTCATGTTATTTTTTTTTTTACACTATTATTACCACCACCCTTCGCTGATTGGAATTCACCTACCCTCACTAAACAATTATCCATTCCTTTAAGCCCATAGTTGAGTCTGAAAAAAATATTTAAAGACTTCAAAGATCTTTTAAAAATACAGACAAAACAGTTATGTTATGACATGATCACCTGAGCAAGACTACAAATGTAAGAAATGCAAGGGGACAGCATAGGGAATCTCCATAGTTGTACTAGTAGGAAGCAGTGAGAAGGTTTGCTTATTTTCAAAGCGGTAAATCTCTGCATCTCTCTCTGTGCTGACTTTTTAAAAAAAGTCCTTTTTCCTGGATTAGCTTACCTCTTTGACACCAGAAAAAGAAGAACTGTCATTTCTTTCTGAAGGGTTAGCTACAGGAAAACTGTATATTCCCTCTCCCCCTCAAGGTCAATCCTGTAATTATGTTGTTTTTTCTCATTAAAAGATTAAGTATTAAGAATTTAAATGTAATACTAAGTGGCCATACAGTTATTTTAAAAACTTTTTTTTTACAGATTAGTTTACAAACTAGATATATATACATCTACGACCGCAGATAACTACGTCAAACTGCAGGTTATCCGTGTATAATCACCCAGAGCTATTTGGCTTCAACAGCCCTTCAACCTTTGGCAAAGTACATCCTAACTTATAGGAATCAGATATATATGCTTTGGAAATCAAGCATTTTATTACTGTTAGAGGCTTAAAGTTAACAGATGTAGGATCTCCTATGCCATTTGACCATTTCCATGCTAGGCACAATTTCCTTTCAAAATGGAAAACAACACCAACAAAAACCTTGAAAACAACACCTCAGGTCTTAAAGGTAGAACCATGTTTCAACCTGTCTGATAAAGCAGCCTAAGTGTTTAGGAACTGCAATAGCTTAATTCAGAACACCACAGAACACTTCATGATAAGTCTATAATAAATGCTTAATTTCATAGAACTTAAAGTTTTTCTTTAAAAAACTGAAAACACTTTACTGGTTATCAACATTTTCTAGATACTCTATTAATAATGAGGATGGTACCTTCACAAAGTCCTTAATTTCAAAGGGCAGCTTCTTGCAGGAATTCAGAAGTTCAGCTGTTTTAACTTTGATTTCAATCTCACCTGTTGGCATTTTCTTAGAGAGAGAGAGAGAAGACCTATTTAAAAAAAATCACTCATCAGGACATGTACACAGTGGCCATTTGTAAAACACATGCATTTATTTATACACGTAAAATGTATGAGTGCTTTTGGCATATAGTCTAAAGCATAAATGTCTGTGCGTGATTTTGATATTCTTACGTGAATCTGTGGCTGATGAGCTCATTAACAGATGTCCTAACATGCCTACTCACATTGGTGCGTGTTTGTAGTGAAGATTTTGTTTTTGTTTTTGTTTTTTTTTAAAGATTTTATTTATTTATTCATGAGATACACAGAGAGAGGGAGAGAGAGGCAGAGACACAGGCAGAGGGAGAAGCAGGCTCCATGCAGGGAGCCCGATGTGGGACTTGATCCCGGGACTCCAGGATCACACCCTGGGCCAGAGGCAGACGCTCAACCGCTGAGCCACCCAGGGATCCCCTGTAGTGAAGATTTTGGACTCTGTAGGTTCATTCGTAGAACCTACAGAGCTTTCAGAGCCTGATGTCTAAGAGGTACTCAATCTCTGTTGCCTGAATGTGTAGACAGAGCAAAGGTATACAAATAAAATTTACATAGACCATTTCTAAACTACTAACTGGATTCTCTTGTCCTGGAGGTCGGGAAATTACTGTCCCAGACACTCGTACCACCGATTCCACAGGAGCTTCACATAAAATCTTCTTCACTGAAGCAGCTGACTACAGAATAAGAGAGAAAAACAGTTCCAACAAACAAATGAATTTAATGAATGACTGTAGTAATTGCAGTCTGTGGCTTAGAAAAATATTAATACTCATAGCTTACCTGCCATAAATACTGAGGTTGCCCTTAATGAAAAAGATTTTGGTAAACTGCATCCCCATTTTGACTCCACATGAAACAGCAAGTTAAACTATTAAAGAGTTTTAAATTTTTTTCCTTAAAGGAAAATAAAGAGAACAATGATTGATAGAAACAATTCCTATATGCTTTTAAGGTAACTATTTCCAGAGTTAGTCTTAGGGGCAGTTACATGCAATAGCAATAATGGAGTCCAAATGAAAGGAATTCTCCTGGGTTAGCTATGCTCATCTCTGGATCCTGATCCCTGGAAGATAATTCATTGCTCTTTACTTCAAAGACTAAGAGCTGAGTAAATGAGATGTTTCATAGGTATACAAGCATTTATAAACACTACCATAAGAAAAACCAATATTGCCCAACAAGCATAAGAGCTATTTACCTAACTTTAATGCTTTTTTTTTTTTTTTTGAGCAGGTGGTACCCTTCACATGGCTCAAAATTCAAAGGGTACAAATAGATATACAGTAAAAGGTCCTCCTTCCCAGAGGTAACCAATGTTACCAGATACGTATGTATTATTCCAGGAGTATTTCATATCACACACACACACACACACACACACACACACACCCTCTATTTATATAGATAACAGCACTCTGCATGCTCTTCGGTATCCTGTTTTTTCATCTAACAATATGTTTTGGATTTTCTTCCATATCAGCAAATAAAGAGTTTCTTTAATCTTTTTTTATGGGTGTAAGGATGTATATTACGTCTTATACGAGTCTCTTATTGGGGGACATCTGGGTTTTCCAATTCTTTCTACTGAAAATGATCCTATAAGGAAGAACCTTGTATTTTGCTTTGTAAGTCTAGCTGTAAGATAACTGACTAGAAATGAATATTTAAAAAGACACATGTACTTACTATTTTGATATTGCCAAACTGCCCACGGTATACCTAGTGCCAGTTTGTATTCCCTCCAAGAATGTAAGAGCACTTGTTTTCCCAAACGTGGTGCACTGTCAGTCCAGAATGCCAAAAATGATAATTCTGTGTAGTTTTACTTTACATTTCTCTACCTATGAGTGAGGTTGGGCATATTTTCATGTCTATAAGCCATTTACATTCTTCTGTACATTTTATTGCCATATCCTGGATTCATACTTTTACTGGTTCCCTGGTCTTTCTTTTTCTTAAAGATTTTATTCATTTATTCATGAGAGACACACAGAGAGAGGCAAAGACTTAGAGGGAGAAGCAGTCTCCCTGTAGGGAGCCCAATGTGGGACTCGATCCCAGGTCTCCAGGATCACTCCCTGAGCCGAAGGCAGGTGCTCAACCATTGAGCCACACAGGTGTCCCGGTTCCCTGGCTTTTTTTATTTTGATTTGTAGTAGCCTTTTAGAGACATTAGTCCTTTGTCTGTGATACGAGTTGCACATATTTTTTACCCCCAGTTTGTCATATGTCTTAATATTGTTTATTGGTAGTTTTTGGTTTTCATTAACTAGAAACTTCTGCATTTAAGACCTCAAACATGCTTATCCAACATACTTCGCTTACTCTACTACAGCATCAAACAGGCTTTCAGAAAACAGCAGCAAATCTATTACCTCATCCTGGGGGATGACAACTTGAATAAGCCCATGGGAATCCCTTAGGACCAGGAAGACGTTCTGCCTGATCAATGAAGCAAATGAACATGTTAGGATAAAAACTCTGAGCCCAAAACCTAAGCGGGCAAAACAAATTAACAACAAAATCCATGCCATTTCCCATGTTCTTTTTATAATAATCATGTTTTCACTATGTACTATGTTTATGTAATTATCTATGTAGCTTGTTAACAAAAAGACTTTGCATTTACTTTTTCTTAATCATTTGGTTTTTTCTTTTTTAATTTTTAAAAGATTTTATTTATTTATTCATGAGAGACAGAAAAAGAGAGAGAGAGAGAGAGACACAGGCAGAGGGAGAAGCGGGCTCCATGCAGGGAGCCCGATGCGGGACTTGATCCCGGGTCTCCAGGATCACGCCCTGGGCTGAAGGCGGCACTAAACTGCTGAGCCACCCAGGGATCCCGTTTTTCATTTTTAAGATTTTATCTATTTGAGAGAGAGAGAGAAAAAGAGAGAGAGAGAGCACACGCACAAGTAGGGGAAGCAGCAGAGGGAGAAGCAGGCTCCCCAGTGAGCAGGGAACCCAACGTGCGGCTCAATCCCAGGACCCTGGGATCACTACCCGAGCTGAGGGCAGACACTCAACAGACTGAACCACCTTGGCGCCCTTGTTTTTAAAAAGTTTTATTTTAAATAAACTACCTGGGCAGCCCTGGTGGCGCAGCAGTTTGGTGCCTGCCTTCGGCCCAGGGTGTGATCCTGGAGACCGGGGATCGAGTCCCGCATCAGGCTCCCTGCATGGAGCCTGCTTCTCCCTCTGCCTGTGTCTCTGCCCCTCTCTCTCTCTCTCTCTCTCTCTCTCTCTCTCTGTGTTTCTCATGAATAAATAAATAAATAAATCTTAAAAAAAAAAAAAAGTAAACTACCTGCCACAAGCAGGGCTCAGACTCTCAATCTTGAGATCAAGAGTTGCATATTCCACCCACTGAGCCAACCTGGTACCTCAATGCTTTTCATTTTCAATTTCAATTTTTACTGATTATATATGCGGTTTACTAATGTTATACAGATGGCTTGTTAATGAAAGGCAAATATTTAATTTTTATTGGCTTAAATCTTTATAAGAAAATTTTATAAAACTTGGAAACTTACCACATATTAAAACCCAAGATTATATCTTTAGATATCATAAATATCTAATTTGTCATTTTTGAAATATAGCAATATAAACTCTTTTCTTAAAAGACACAGTCTACACTTTTCTAGAGGAGGTGAAACTACTAATTTAATACTTTTTTGTTTTAAAGATTTTATTTTTTTATTTCATGAGAGACACAGAGAGAGGCAGAGACATAGTCAGAGGGAGAAGCGAAGCAGGCTCCTCACTGGGAGCCCAATGTGGGACTTGATCCAGGGACTCCGGGATCACGCCCTGAGCCAAAGACAGCCGCTCAATCACTGAGCCACTCAGGCGTCCCTAATTTAACACTTCTATAAGCCATCAAAAGGTCCCCCAAATTCCAACACTTTAGTGTTCAACCTACACTTCTCATACTGTCCTAGTACTAGGAAGAGGTAGAGTAAAACTCAGATTTTGAGTTCAGAAGATAAAGTCACCAAATTTATGGGTCCTATAACCACCTACTCAGAACATATGCTTTAGGAAGGCCACACAGGGCAGCCCTGGTGGCTCAGCGGTTTAGCACCGCCTTCGGCCCAGGGCGGGATCCTGGGGACCCGGGATCGAGTCCCATGTCGGGCTCCCTGCATGGAGTCTGCTTCTCCCTCTGCCTGTGTCTCTGCCTCTCTCTCTCTCTCTCTATGTCTCTCATGCATAAATAAGTAAAATCTTTAAAAAAAAAAAAAAAAAAAAAAAAAAAAGGAAGGCCACACAGTCTATGTATTTTGGAACTCCTCATTGTTAATTAATGTACTATTTGGGTACATGCTGGAATACAGAGACAACAAAATGGGCTTTAATTCTAAGGAACGCTGTTCTTGTTTTTAGGCTTTTTTTTCTACCTCAATTTAGAATAAAATAAGCTTTTTCATGCTATTGAAGCTTACCAGCTGGCCAACTCCCAATCACTGGTCCTAGGAACTCTCTGACTTTAGTAAGCTAAGGGATGTTTCAGTCCATTGGTGGAACACACTTTATTATTATATTACACCCTTAAACAGAGGCCACTCCAAATCTGAAACTCCGTGAATTCTGAGAATCCTGCAGGAGTTGCAAAGCTTTTGTTGTTCTGACTGACTGAAAATTAATAAAAGTTTGGAATTGACTGGGGGAAAACCACCAGGCGCAGAGGTTTTTTTTTTTGTTTGTTTGTTTTTTATGATAGTCACACAGAGAGAGAGGCAGAGACACAGGCAGAGAGAAAAGCAGGCTCCATGCACTGGGAGCCCGACGTGGGATTCGACCCTGGGTCTCCAGGATCGCGCCCTGGGCCAAAGGCAGGCGCTAAGCCGCTGCGCCATCCAGGGATCTCAGGTGCAGAGAGTCTTAAGCAGGTGGATCAATCTCAGGACCTGTGCAGCATGACCTGAAGCTGAAATCAAGAGTTCAAAGCTTAACGCACTGAGCTACCTGGGCACCCCTAATTCTCAAGTATTCCTTTTTTATTAAAAGGTTTTATTTATTTATTCATGAGAGACACACAGAGAGAGGCAGAGACACAGGCGGAGGGAGAGCAGGCTCCATGCGGGGAGCCTGTCATGGGACTCGATCTGGGACTCGATCTGGGACTCGATCTGGGACTCCAGGATCACGCCCTGGGCTGAAGGTAGGCGCTAAACCGCTGAGCCACCCAGGGATCCCCAAATTCTCAAGTATTCTTAAGCCAATTTACCTTCGGTACTGAATCCATCCACACAAAGTGACTTCTTGGCCTAAGTGAGAAGAGCGCAACTCTCCACACGTGTTGGTCCGAGCAACAAAGCTACTGAATTCTTTAAGGAAAAACAAGATTAAAAACATAACATTCGCAAACTGCTTGAAAACAAAGATTCTCAGGTTATATCATCTTAAGTATTTCATATCAATGAATGAAATTTATGGAGTAAGTTTAAATATGATTTGCTTCAATCACTATTAAATTTACCTGCAAATGTGTCAAAAACCAAGTGAATTAAAAGTCTTACTGTAAATTTTTGCTGTTAGGAAATCTAAATTTTGATCATGTATCATTTGCACTGAGACCTAAAACCGCCCTATTCTTAATAGTGCACATTAAGAATTTTCCAAATGATAGAAGATCTCGGAATTACAGAAGTATGATGATATGAATCCCGAGTGAAACCGGTCACTTGCATGCTGGAAAACACTTCAAAATATCCTCAAACGTGAAATAATTTTTGAGGCTAATTAGTAGCATCAGCTAAAGGCAGAATTCATGCGGTTACTTTTTTAAACTCCAGAGAAAAAGACCTGTATTAGGAGAAATAAAGAGAGAACGAAGTGGCTCTACACAGAAAGCTGCCCAGTGCAGACCACAGGAAAATGGACTAAGAGCGCTCTATGTAGAGACCAAGAGGAAACACCGTTTGGAGGACAGAACTCCTCACAGCTTTCACCTGGAATTCTCCTCTGTGAACTGAGCGCCAGCCTCCGGCGGAGAGAACTCGGCCTCAGGTGGGCGATCCTTCCGGTGGGTGCGGGTAATGCCCCGTGCAGCCGATTTAACCAACAGAGCATGTTGGAGCCGCAGGATGGCGAGAGAAGCTCACGAATCCCAAGGTACCGGCGTGGGATGGCGGCCAAAAGTCAGCTTCGGAAATATACACAAATCCCTTAAAATGCTAGGAGTTCTTTTCCAATATTTAAGCCCTTCTCCGCTGAACATTCAAGTACACGTGCCTAAGGACGAGATAAATCTACAAGTTATCTGGGGCCTTTGGGGGGGGGGGCGGAAGATCCTTCTTTCCACCTTCAGTGCTTCAGTTTCCACTTCTAACCAACCGAACTGCGGCCGGAAGAGCCGAGGGCACGGTTGAGGCAGCAGGGCAGGGTGGGGCGCAGCGGCCACGCCCAGGCGGAAAGGGGCCGCTCACCGAGCGCGCACCCCTCCCTCCCTTCCGCGCTTCCCCGAAGGCTCCCGCAGGCCGAACTGGGGAAACAGGAAGGGTCTCTGTCTCAGGCCTCAAACTTCCCTACACCTGGCAGGCGGCCTCCGGTCTTCAGAAGGAGAAAGGCCAGTAAACCCCAAACCTTCTCAGCTCCAGGACCCACACCCAGATCGTCGCTAAGAACCAAGCGCTTCTCAGGCTGCCCCGGCGAGCGCCCAATTTAGGGTAAAGGCATTCAGCCAATCAGAGCAGGGCTGCCGCCACCATGCTTACTATGGGCGGAAATGTGAAGGACCGCTTCGCGCTGGTAGAAAAACCCGCAGAAGACGGACACCGTGCGATTAACCACGTTGACGATAACGGTTAGGTCGCTTGACCTCAATTAAAATGGCGACCGTAGTCGCTTCACTAACGCGTGAACGGTACCTGGGAGGCTTCCGGCGTCGGGCCGCAGAGCAAGACGGGAAACGATTTTAAACTGAGGCGGCGGCTGAGGAGGCTCGGTGGCAGTTCTCACAGGCGGGGTGTCAGAGCTGGCCCTCCGAAGGGCTCCGGTGGAGAGGGGCGAGTTGTGACCCCCTGCCCCTTGCTCCTCCCCTCCTCAGGCAGAAGACGACTCCACAGAAGCGAGGGTCGCAGAGCGGGCGGTTGGTCGCGGAAAGGCCCCTCCCCGGGTGAAGTTGCGGGACGTCGGAAGACGCCGAGGTCTCCCTGCGCGGTTTGTGTTCCTGGTGAACCCACTTCTTGTGGAGCGAGAGGGAATTTGGGAGAGCCAGCGGTTCCTCCGAACTCTCCCTTAGCTGCCGTTTTGGCGGCTTTTTTTTTTTTTTTTTAAACTTAAGGGGATTTTAGTGTCAACCTCAAATTTAGGAACCAGACGAAGAATGATTCGTGAAGCCGGCATGGGCGACAGCGTCATCACGGCTTTTTATTGGTAAGACGCTTTGTATTTGTCCAGGACTGGCGGTAAACTTTATGTTGTGCCCTGTTGTGTGCTCGTCATCTTTGCAGCACTTGGGTGTTTAGGTGGCTGCACACTGCGTGCTTGGCACTGGGCCAGCCATTGGCGGTGGGATGACACCATTATCGGTGACAATGTAGAAAAGTGAGTTAGGTCAGGGTCCCTTCCTTCATGGATTCACCACAAGAAAAACAACTAACTTGTAACTATGTGGTATGAACTACAAGTGCGAGAGGAGCTGGTGGTGCTCTCTGGATACCGGCCAGCCTCTGAGGACGTGAAGCCCGCGGGATGAATTGTTTTATTTAGTTCAGGGAGGAGAGCATTCTTGGTTGGCTGTAGGCTGAATTAAAAAGTCAGGGCACAGAAGCCAACCTGGTAGGCACGAAGGGCAGTAGTAGGGTGATGACCAGTCCAGGGTAGGGAGCATCTATTTGGGTGTAGGGCAGTGGTTCTTAACCTTTTCAAAAATTCAGAAATACTGGGCCTTGCTTCATACCCTTCCACCACCAAGTACACATGCATATGACATTTTGGATACAGCCTTAGAGGGTTGTTGGATTTTGGAAAGGTCAGATGTGTATAGATCTTGGGCTAAGAACTCTTGAAGTAGAAAATGAACCTGGATGATCTCAAATAATGAGATCAGATAATGTGCTATGAAACTCAGAGCAGTTCTGACTTCATCTAAAAGATGTATGGGAATTTTTTTTTTAAGATTTTATTTATTTATTCATGAATACACAGAGAGGAAGAGACACGGGCAGCGGGGAAGCAGGCTCCATGCCCCGGGAGCCCGATGCGGGACTGGATCCCAGGACACCAGGATCACGCCCTGGGCCAAGGGCAGGCACCAAACCACTGAGCCACCCAGGGATCCCCAGATGTGTGGGGATTGTTAAGGGATCTCCAGCAAAGTAATGACAGGATAGAAGTGGCGTCTATGGGCCACTAGTTATGGACTGAGAAAGGGGGTTAAGACTGGGATATTAAAATAATGAGTCAAGACATATTTTTAACCTCATAATTATTGGGTAGGACAAAATCGCACATTTTTGAGTGCGGAGTAAGAGTAAAATAGATGTAAGTCACTTTCTAATCTTTCATGCATGGATTGGGATATTTCACATTACCATAATTGAATACTTAGGGGAAAGATTTTCCCAAAACCAACGGTCTCAGTGCTAATAGCCTTTTTCTCACCTAGATAGATTTTTAAATCTTTTTTGGAATTTGTAGCATTTCTCTTTTAAGGAGTCAAATTCAGCAGGGCATATTTTTGCCTTGAAATTGATCCCTATTGAAAGGCAATGTGAAAAAAGGAGTTAAGAGCACCTACTCTGGCATTATCTTATCTGGGTTCAGTAAAGTATGACTTTGGCAAATTACTTCTTTGTCTTTTTGTCTAACTGGGGATATAACAAACGACCTCATGGGGTTTGAGTATTAAAGGAGACAATATTTGTAGGGGCTTGGATAAGAATCTGGCACCTGTGAATACTTAATAAATGTCAGCAATTAATCCAAATTAAAATTTGAAAGAAACATTCTGTGTAGATGGGACTCATTAAAATTCTCCCCTCTCTTTATTTTTTTAAGACCGAGCGCCAGTGAAGGGGTGGGTTTAGGGGAAAGAGAGAGAATCTCAAGCAGGCTCCATGCCCAGCCCATGGAGCCCAACCTAGGGCTCGATTTTATGACTCTGAGATCATGACCTGAGCTGAAATCAAGAGTCAGACTCTTTGACTGAGCTACCCAGGGGCCCTAAAACCTCCTTTTAAAGAGGTAATTCAGTATACATTTAAAGGTAAAATGCTTAAAAGTAGCTGCTACTTAAGTTGGTGGTGTATGATCTTGCTTGGGCATTATGTGAGCATTGTGATACATATTTATGAAGTTTTGTGCAAGATACAGGTGGTGTCCTACTTCGACATAATGAAATTTAAATACTGTATTAAATACAAGGTTTCATTTTTTTTTAAAGATTATATTTATTTCTTGGAGAGAGTGTGTGCAAACACAAGTAGGGTAGGGGAGAAGCATAGGAAGAGGGAGAAGCAGACTCTGCTGAGCAGGAGAGTCCATGCAGGGCAATCTTGGACTCTAGTATCATGACCTGAATGGAAGACAGATGCTTTTTTTTTTCATTTGTTTTTATTGAAGTTCGATTTGCCAACATATGTATAGTATAACACCCAGTGCTCATCCCATCAAGTGCCCTCCTCAGTGCCTGTCGTCACCCAGTTACCCCAACCCCCAGGCCACCTCCCCGTCTGCAACTCTTTGTTCATTTTCCAGAGTTAGGGAAGACAGATGCCTTTCTTTTTTTTTAAGATTTCATTTATTTATTCGAGAGAGAGAAAGAGAGGCAGAGGGAGAAACAGGTTCCATGCAGGGAGCCTGACATGGGACTCGATGCCGGGTCTCCAGGATCAGGCCCTGGGCCCAAAGTGGTGCTAAACCGCTGAGCCACCCGGGCTGCTCGGAAGACAGATGCTCAACCCCGACTGAGCCACCCAGGCACCCCTGCAAGTTTCATTTGAAAAACCTTTTTCAAAGGGTAATTGTGCCAGTACTTGGGAGTAATTATTGTAACTTTTATTTTTATTTTTATTTTTTTAAGATTTTATTTATTCAGGAGAGACACAGAGGGGCAGAGACACAGGCAGAGGGAGAAGCAGGCTCCATGCAGGGAGCCCGACGCGGGACTTGATCCTGGGTCTCCAGGATCACACCCTGGGCCGAAGGCGGCAGTAAACCGCTGAGCCACCCGGGCTGCCCAATTATTGTAACTTTTAAATCGTAATTCCTTTCAATGAAAGTTATAATTTCAGAGTTCTATGAAATTCTTCTGTTCAATTAAACTGATACTTGTTAGGGGAGGTAGGCAGAGGGAGGATGGATTAAACGCGTGATGGGTATTAAGGAGGGCACTTGTGATGAGCACTGAGTGTTATATGTAAGTAATGAACCACCGAATTCTACTCATGAAACTAATATTACATTGTATGTTAACTAACTGGAATTTAAAGAACTTAAAACTACCAAAAAACCCCAAAAAACAAACCCCAAACCCACCCCAGTACTTGCTAACAAAGAACACTCAGCATTATATTAGGGTAATTATACAAGAGATATATAAAGCATGGTTTCAGTCAAAGTGTTTTAGTCTGGGGAAGAGATCTCATTCTATACACATACAGCCATGCCCCCCATACACATTGCTTCTAGGAATGAGCTACTGATACAGACAGAAGTGTATAAAATAGGTATTCTGGGGAAAAAAGATTAACAAAACCCTACTACTTGAAAAGAGATCAGATTCAAGCATGGTCCTAAAGGAGGTGGGATGGGAAAAGGATACTTCAGATGAGGAACATGATTGATAGGCAAAAACACGAAGACAAGAATATGGGCCAAAAAGAGTGATACAGACTAGATGATCAAGGAGAGCTACTTATCTAGGACAAGTAGGGTAAGGGCAAGCTGAATTATGAAAGATCTTAAATAGCAGAAAAGTAGAATTTTTCTCATCACTGTAAAGTTTTTTGCCCAGGGTGACTAGTAATAAAGTGTCATTGCTGAAGAATGGATTACCAAATTCCTTTATAGTAAGGACAAGAACCAGTGAAACTGTGAGCATGAATTAACTTTTTAGTTAACTTTTAGTTTTATTTCTTTTTATGTAGACCATGGATTCTTATGAGTCAGCTCCTCAGCACATTGCATCCTCAAGGCTTAAAGATTACTTTATAGGTGCCACCCCTTTGCAGAAACGATTAGAATCAGTCAGGAAGCAGACTTCGTTTGTCCCAACTCCACCTCGAAGGAAAATTCCTCAGTGTTCACAATTACAGGTATGCCTTTTATGTTCATTCTCAATAATTGAGAATATCTGAGGGCAAAACATTTTGATTTTTGTTACTTTTTAATAGTATTTTTAGTATCTTCTTAATCTCTCAGGTAATAAAATAAAAGAGAAATAGCAAAAACAAGCAATTATTCACACTATCAATACCGCCCCTCTTATGTCCTTAACTTCCATTAATCTGGGGCATTTCCACGGTATTTTTTTGTCTTTTATGACATTGATGTTTTGAAGAATGTAGTTTCCTCCTTTTCCTTTTTATTTTTTATTTTTATTTTTTTAAAGATTTTATTTATTTATTCATGAGAGACACACAGAGAGAGGCAGAGACACAGGCAGAGGGAGAAGCAGGCTCCATGCAGGGAGCCTGATGTGGGACTTGATCCTGGGTCTCCAGGATCACACCCTGGGCTGAAGGCGGTGCTAAACCGCTGAGCCACCAGGGCTGCCCCCTTTTCCTTTTTATTTATTATTTATTTATTTATTTATTTATTTATTTATTTATTTATTTATTTTATTTATTTATTTTTTATTTATTTATGATAGTCACAGAGAGAGAGAGAGAGGCAGAGACACAGGCAGAAGAGAAGCAGGCTCCATGCCCCGGGAGCCCGACGTGGGACTCGATCCCGGGTCTCCAGGATCGCGCCCTGGGACAAAGGCAGGCACTAAACCGCTGCGCCACCCAGGGATCCCCCCTTTTCCTTTTTAAATAGAATATTTTTCATTTTGTGTTTGTCTGATATTTCCTCATGGTTAGATTGATGTTATGTATTGGGATGGAATATAGCATAGAGGCTATTGTGTTGTTCTTGGGGAATAACATCTGGTAGTACATAGGTAGTATCAATTTTGATTATCCTGTCAAGATGTTTCCCAGAGATTACTGTTTTATTCATCTCTGCATCTGATAAGCAGTCTGGGATACACTTTAGGATAATGTAAATATTCTGTTCCTCATCAGAATTTCCCCTAATACTTACTATCCATGGATAATTTTTGCCTGATTCTATCTTTATCATGATATTCACGGTATAATGATTTTCAAACTCCATTTGTTTCATATTTACCAGCCAGCCTTTGGGATTCTATTGTAAACCCTTCTTATTTCTCCACAATTTTATTTATTTATTTATTTGTTTATTTGTTTATTTATTTATTTATTTATTTATATATCTATCCATCTATCAGATTTAATGAATTTTTGTTTTTCAAATTTTTCTGAATCATTACTAAATTATTTTGGTGTTTATATTGTCTCAGATTTGTCTGCTGGCAATAGTCTCTGTTTTGATTATTCATAAACAACTCTGAAAGTTTATCATATTAGTTATTTGTGATTTTACCAGAACTTGAAATAAAACCCTAGTCATGCAAGTTTGACGTGTGGTTTTATTTTTTAATATTTATTTATTTATTTTAAAATTTTATTTATTCACGAGAGAGAGAAAGAGAGGCAGAGACACAGGCAGAGAGAGAAGGCTCCCTGCAGGAAGTCTGATGCAGAACTCAATCCCCGGACCTGGGATCATGCTCTGATTCCAAAGTTGCTCAACCGTTGAGCCACCCAGGCATCCTTGATGTGTGGTTTTAGAAACATAGCAAGGAGACTGGCTGATCAGTCACCCATACTTCCCTGTCATCTTGTTTTCTTGTCAATATTTTGTGCCTTGTATCTTTTGAGATATGGAAAAATTTTTGTTTCTTTCTGAAAAGTTTCTTAGATTACTAGTGCTGGTAATGAAAGTGATAGTTTCTAACTATAAAACAGAACTTATATGTAAATTAAAGAATACAATGTCTATTTCCTTATCTCTATGATACAATTTTCTTGTATCCTTTGATCATAATGAAAAAAGTTTATAACTTTTTATACCAGTTTTGTAAAAGTTGCCATGAACACTCTAGTCAGAACAAATATTTATCAAATAGACAACTGTAATGAAAGTTCCAAAAGATAGTTGGAGCTGTAAGACTATGTCGTAAAGTATGGATTTTATAGAAAAATTCAATTCAGGATAAAAGTAGGAACCTGTACAGGGGTGTATGTGAAGCTCTTCAATAATGCCATGGGGCCAATATAGAGGAAGTGGCTTTATTTATTTTTTTTTTTTTTTAAGATTTTATTTATTCATGACAGTCACAAGGAGAGAGAGGAAGACAGGCAGAGGGAGAAGCAGGGTCCTTGCAGGGAGCCTGATGCGGGACTTGATTCCCAGACCCCGGAATCATGCCCTGAGCCAAAGGCAGACACTCAACCACTGAGCCACCCAGGCATCCTCCAAGTATCTTTTTATTTAATCTCTTGATATTGACATTGTATCATAGAGTGTATTTACTGCCAAACATTTAAGAAAAATTACATAATTAAAACTAATCAAATTAGATGTTCCAGGAATAGTTACTATTTTCAAAATCTATAATTTTCAATTTCTAAAAGTAAGATATAAATGTTCATCCAATAAGTATTTATTGAACAGCTGTTCTAGATGGCAATGTTCTAGATGTTAGAGATATAGTACTTAATAAAATAGACAAAATCCCTGTTCTCATCACAATCCTACTCTAGCAAGGAAGACAGTAAAAATCAGAAATATGTCATATAGTAATAAATGCTGTGAGGGGAAAAAAAGCATGTTAAGGAAATATAAAGTGACAAAATTGGAGTGAGACAAAATTAGGGTGGCTTGCTTGAGTGACATTTGGACAGATGTGAATGAAGGAAAGGAACATTCCATGTTCTTCATGTGGGAAGAGTATTCTGAGGTGAAGGTACTGCAAATGAAAAGGCTTGTTCAGGGATCTTCAGGGCCCTACAGGCTACTTTGGCTGCAGTGTAAAGATCAGGTATCTAGTAGTAGATTTGTTTTTTGTATTTTTTTTTATTGGAGTTCAATTTGCCAACATATAGTATATCACCCAGTGCTCATCCCGTCAAATGCCCTTGTCAGTGCCTGTCACCCAGTCACCCCAACCTCCTGCCCACCTCCCCTTCCACTACTCCTTGTTCACTTCCCAGAATTAGGAGTCTCTCATGTTCTGTCACCCTCTCTGATTTTTCCCACTCGTTTTCTCTCCTTTCCCCTATAATCCCTTTCACTATTTTTTATATTCCCCGTATGAGTGAAACCATATAATGTTTGTCCTTTTCTGATTGAGTTACTTCACTCAGCATAATACCCTCTAGTTCCATCCATGTCGAAGCAAATGATGGGTATTCGTTGTTTCTAATAGCTGAGTAGTATTCCATTGTATATATAGACCACATCTTCTTTATCCATTCATCTTTTGATGGACACTGAGGCTCCTTCCACAGTTTCGCTATTGTGGACATTGCTGCTATAAACATTGGGGTGCAGGTTTCTCGGCTTTTCACTGCATCTTTATCTTTGAGGTAAATCCCCAGTAGTGCAATTGCTGGGTCATAGGGTAAGAGGGTTCCCCTTTCTCTACATCCTCTCCAACATTTGTTGTTTTCCGTCTTGTTAATTTTCACCATCCTCACTGGTGTGAGGTGGTATCTCATTGTGGTTTTGATTTGTATTTCTGTGATGGCAAGTGATGCGGAACATTTTTTCATGTGCTTGTTGCCCATGTCTGTATCTTCTTTGGTGAAATTTCTGTTCGTGTCTTTTGCCCATTTCATGATTGGATTGTTTGTTTCTTTGCTGTTGAGTTTAATAAGTTCTTTATAGATCTTGGATACTAGCCCTTTATCTGATATGCCATTTGCAAATATTTTCTCCCATTCTGTAGGTTATCTTTTAGTTTTGTTGACTGTTTCTTTTGCTGTGCAGAAGCTTTTTATCTTGACGAAGTCCCAATAGTTCATTTTTGCTTTTGTTTCCCTTGCCTTCATAGATGTATCTTGCAAGAAATTGCCGTGGCCAAGTTCAAAAAGGGTGTTGCCTGTGTTCTCCTCTAGGATTTTGGTGGATTCTTGTCTCACATTTAGATCTTTCATCCATTTCGAGTTTATCTTTGTGTATGGTATAAGAGAATGGTGTAGTTTCATTCTTCTGCACATGGCTGTCCAATTTTCCCAGCACCATTTATTGAAGAGACTGTCCTTTTTCCAGTGGATAGTCTTTCCTGCTTTGTCGAATATTAGTTGACCTAATAGTAGATTTGTATTAAATATTTAAAATACTGTGATTAAGAATTAGGAAATATTAGTAAGTGAGAATTTAAACTTTTTTTTTGTCTTTTTTCTGTAGGAAGATAATGATCCTCAAAAAGTTGCATTCCTTCTGCATAAACAATGGACTTTATATAGTTTAACTCCCCTATATAAATTCTCCTATACTAATCTCAAAGAGTATGCTAGTCTTCTGAGTGCATTTATTGCTGCTGAAAAGCAAAAAGGGCTTGCTGTGGAAGTGGGAGAAGACTTCAACATCAAAGTGACTTTCTCCACTCTCCTAGGAATGAAAGGAACACAAAGAGACCCTGAAGCATTTCTTGTCCAGGTATGTTACAGGGGAAAAGAATCTGCACTGTCTTGGTTTAGAAATTGTGGTATTTTCTTACCATTTAAAAAAATTTTTGTGCTTGTGATTTATAATCTATTATATGTCTTGTTTGACCAAATTATAGTAATTAGATATGGCCAACTTAAAAAGTTTTTTTCCAATTACATTATAGTCATGTTTATTTTAGAAAACTTTGGAAATACAAAGAAAATTGAATACAAAGGAAACAGTTTAACATTTTGGTATATATATGTTTGGCAATAGACAACCTGAGGAAGCTTCAATTTATTAAAGAAATTGAGTCAATACTTTCCAAAATAGAAAGCACCAGGCCCAGAGAGGTTCACTGGTGAATTCTGCCAAACATTTAAGGAAGAAATTGTTTCAATTCTCACCAGTCTCTTCAGAGTCTGGAGCCAGAGGGAACACTTCCTAACTTAATTCTGTGAGGCCAGCATTACCCAATACCAAAACTAGACAAAAAGGGGGATCCCTGGGTGGCTCATTGGTTTGGTGCCTGCCTTCAGCCCAGGGCGTGATCCTGAAGTCCCGGGATGGAGTCCCACATCAGGCTCCCTGCATGGAACCTGCTTCTCCCTCTGCCTGTGTCTCTGCCTCTCTGTCTCTCATGAATAAATAAATAAGATCTTTAAAAACAAAAAACAAAAAACCACAAAAAAAACTAGACAATGATTATTAAATCTACAGATCAATATCTCTCATGAACGTAGATATATCTGTCTGGTTATCTGGATCTACTAAAACTGGGATTGGATTGTGCATAGTTTTGCATATGGCCTTTTTAAAAAAATAATGTTGTAGATAACTCTTCATGTCATTAAGAATGCTGCATTTTTGTAAGTATATCTGTATAATTCTATGGACTAAATTTAAATTCTTAGAGGTGGATTTTAGCAAAAAAAAGATATATATATATATTTATGTGTATAACCTATTGTCATATAATGTGATATATCATGCCAAGTTACTCTTAGAATTTGCAACATTCCTTTCTATGTGTAATATTTAAAAGTAATATGACTATCTTTGGATTTATTAAGAAACTGGATTTATGCCTGGTACTTCTGTTTCTTCTGAGTAAACTTGTCTTAGTCATAAATTAAATCTGAAACAGTCAAAAAGGCCTAATTTTGTTTATTTGTATACATCAGGGGTCAGCAAACTGTCCTGTAGGCCAAATCTGTTTTTGTTTTTGTTGCTGTTTTTCTAAATAAGATTTTATTGGAATAGTACTGCTTTCATTTGTTTACATATTGTCTATAGCTGCTTTTGTGTTACAACAGGAAATTTGCTACAGAGATCATAGGGCTTGCAAAGCCTAAAATATTTACTATCTTACCTTCACAGAAAAAATTTGCTATCCCCCGGTATAGATCATAGTATTGACAAGGATCTTCAAGATTCGTAGGATTAGGTTTAGCTGCATAAAACAGAAAGCCTAAATAACCGTGAATTAAATGTCTATCTTCGGGTTTAATAGATAGAAGCTTTTTTTTTTCTTTTTCAGTGGGTACTATGCCACCTCATTAAAAGGACAGTTTTATTGTGCAAGGAAAAACAGGTACTGGATAGACAATTAGCAGTCTTTGTCAAATGAAGGAGTTGATGCCCAGAGAAGTAATGTGATTTGCATGTCGACAGGCAGATATTCTTTTGAGGAATAGAAATGACCTCTTGAATTCTTAGTAGAGTGTCCTAATAGTTTCCAAATTAAATCTCATTTCTTCACAGAATTACAGGACCTTTAGGTTATTAAAGTGTGATAGCTTTAAGGCTTTTGTGTCTCTTAAAAAATCTCTTGAACAAGAAGGAGAAATATGCTAAAACCAACAATTTAAATAATTATTTCTAAAGGGGTACGATAGTGGGATGTGAACTTCACTGGTGAAACTTTAAAACTTCTGTGAATATCTGGAAGGTGTGTTTGTCATATGGTTTATAGATTTGAAGTTTAAGAGAGTCAGTCTGCTGGAGGACATAATCAAGATTTTAAAAAATCTGAATGGATTGGCGCAATGGGTCAAATTGAAAGAGATTAAAATAGGAATAAACATACCATTTCTGTATATTAGGGGGAGATTTACCTTTTTTCTTTTTTTAAAGATTTATTTATTTATTTATTTATTTTAAAGAGCATATAAGCAAGGGGAGGGGCAGAGGGAGAAGGAGAGAATATCAAGCAGACTGCCCACTGAGCACAGAGCCTGATGTGGGGCTCATTCTCTGGACCCTGAGATCACGACCTAAGGCAAAATTAAGAGTTGGCTGCTTAATTGACTGAGCCACCCAGGTACCTCAAGATTTACCTATTAACAGCAAAGATGAATAGGGATAATTTATGTAAAGCTGTCAACTAAAAATTAGAAAACTACTGCAATCTAAGATTATATTAAGAGTAGTATAATCTAGGTTAAAGATGGTCATAGTCCTTTAATCATCTTTTTGAAGTAATTATATTCACTTATGAATGACTCCCAGGCAGAAGGCTTTCAGAGTGATATATTGTATATGTCATAGGAGGAATGGTTGAAGAAACCGGAGATTTTGAACCTGAAGCATTACATATGATAGGGATAATCAAATATTTGAAGACCTTTTCCTGTAGAAGAGAAATTAGATTTGATTTGTTTTACATGCACATAAGGAAAAAACAGGACCTGCAGGTGGAAACTGTGGACCTAACATATTAAAGAACATTTTTAAGTTGATAGAGCTGCTTTAGGAAATCCTGAATTCTTCCTTCATGGAAGGATTCAAGCACAAGGGATTCAAGCACATTGAATTTGGTGACTTTTTACAGTACCTCCTCAAGTTGAGATTTTGAGATTCTTTTTTTCAGGATAGTATACTTGGTTATACCATATTGGCATTCCTTATTGCATTTTGGCTGCACCAAGATCTTGCCATATACCATGTCCTAATAAGACTATTAGGAGAAAGGTCAGTTAACTTGATAAACCCTACAAATGATTAGGGAGATTATTCTTTTTTTCTTTTTTCTTTTTTTGGCAAGTAGCACAACATATGTTTCTATTTTTCAATGTACTAATTTTGAGAAGATGTAATTTAGGAGTAAATGTACTTTTGAACTTAACGAACCTTTTTTTTTCCTTTGTAGATTCTGTCAAAATCTCAATTGCCGTCTGAGAACAGAGAACATAAAGTGTTGTGGACTGGTTGGTTCTGCTGTATATTTGGAGACAGTCTTCTGGAGACTGTTTCAGAAGATTTTACCTGTGTCCCCTTATTCCTTGCAAATGGAGCGGAAACGAATACAGCCATAGTAGGAACCTGGTTTCAGAAAACTTTTGATTGTTATTTCAGTCCCTTAGCAATCAATGCATTTAATCTTTCCTGGATGGCTGCTATGTGGACTGCATGCAAAATGGACCAGTATATGGCAGCTACTGAATTTCTTTGGTCTGTACCCTGTAGCCCTCAAAGTCTGGACATTTCTTATGCCATACATCCAGAGGATGCAAAAGCTTTGTGGGACAGTGTCCACAAAACACCTGGGGAAGTTACTCAGGAAGAAGTTGACCTATTCATGGACTGCCTATACTCACATTTCCATAGGCATTTCAAAATTCATTTATCAGCCACAAGGTTGGTCCGTGTTTCCACATCTGTAGCTTCAGCACATACTGATGGAAAAATAAAGGTTAGTTTGAACAAATCTAGTTATGTAAATTTTTCCTTGTTACATAGTTTCAAAATGTATGGCATTTGTATTTTCCACGTTGAGGAAGCACAATGGATTGCTAATTTGAGACAGTAGAGATATTTTATTATATGCTTTATAAATGATTTACTAGAAAGTCTTCAGTCTCTACATACAGCTTTATAATACTATATGCTGTGTGCTAGAGACTTTGGTAATAATAGGAATTATTTTGTAGTAACTTTGAAACTTTAAAAATTGTTTTGTTAAACTTTGAAATAATTACTGGAGCAACAGAGGACTTTGTGTGTTAGAAAATTATAGCCAGAAGTATATAAGATATCATCTTTATATGTTAGGCTTTTTTCTGGCTCCTGGGAAAGAAAGAATTAACATTTTTTTACTCATTATCAAGTACTTGTTAGAGGAAGTATCAAACTGAGAGTAGGCACCTAAATATAATAAGATATATTAATATATTTAAAATGTATTAAAGTATAGCCACAATAAACACTCAGTGAATATTGGTCTTATCACTGTGCTAGGAGTTTAATTCACCTTAATTTTAATCTTTAGAGCAATGCTGTGGGTAGGTGTTTTTATTCACATTTTTATTTTTTAAATTTATTTTTATTTTATTTTTAAAAATCATTATTTTTAAAGATTTCATTTATTTATTCATGAGAGGCACAGAGAGACAGAGGCAGGGACATAGGCAGAGGGAGAGGCAGGCTCCCCTCAGGGAGCCCGATGTGGGACTCGATCCATGAACAACAGGATCAGGCCCTGAGCTGAAAGCAGAGCTTAACCGCTGAGCCATCCAGGGGTCCCTATCCACATTATTTTTATTATTTTTTATTTTATTTTATTTCATTTTCCACATTATTTTTAAACAAGGATACAGACCAAGATAGGTGAACCTTAATTAAGACACCTTAATTGAGAAGGAGTCAATATTTGAACGCTTATCTCTTAGGTTCCAAAAATCTCATACTCTATAAGTGCTATATTAGTGTTTTCAAACTGAAAGTCATAATGCAATAGTAAGTTGGAAAATAATTTTGAGGGACACTGGGTGGCTCAGTGGTTGAGCATCTGCCTTTGGTTCAGGGAGTAATCCCAGGATCCAGGATCAAGTCCCACATCGGGCTCCCTGTGAGGAGCCTACTTCTCCCTCTGCTTGTGTCTCTGCCTCTCTCTCTGTCTGTCTCTCATGAATAAATAAATCTTTAAAAAAAAATAATTTTTATGGGAAGAGACCAGCTTTTAAAAAATGAAAGAAATATAATAGAAAATATAAAAATAAGCGTATACATGTGCTTGTACTGGGTCATGATGTTAAACTTATTTCTTTGGTTTGTAGTAAAACATTTGAAAGATTATACTATACTTTGTTTCTTTGATATTATAAAGGAAAAAAATTCCATTTTAGCACTTCAGAATTCAGTGTTTATGAAGTCCTTATATATTTTATTTTTATTTTTTATTTTTAAAGATTTTTATTTATTCATGAGACACACACACACACACACACACACACACACAGCGGGAGAAGCAGGCTCCATGCAAGCAGCCTGATGTGGGACTTGATCCCGGATCCAGGGATCATGCCCTGAGCCCAAGGCAGATGCTCAACTGCTGAGCCACCCAGGTGTCCCTGTCCCGGTCCTTGTATGTTTTAAAATTTTGTTTTCATATGCTCTATTAGTAAGCTACATTTAAAAACTGCTATATATGTGTCTTAGGAATATGAAAGTGGTTCTTTTTTTTTTTTTTTTTTAAATTTTATTTATTTATGATAGTCACAGAGAGAGAGAGAGAGGCAGAGACACAGGCAGAGGGAGAAGCAGGCTCCATGCACCGGGAGCCTGATGTGGGACTCGATCCTGGGTCTCCAGGAATGCGCCCTGGGCCAAAGGCAGGCGCTAAACCGCTGCGCCACCCAGGGATCCCTATGAAAGTGGTTCTTAAACACATTCATTTTATCTCATCTATTCTACATCTAAGAGCCTCTTTTTTTTTTTTTTTAATTTATTTTAGAGGTAGAGTGAGTGAAGGGGAGGTGGGGGGAGGAGCAAAGGGAGAGGGACAAGCAGACTCCCTGCTGAGCGTGGAGCCTGATGTGGGGCTTGGTATGGGGGGTTGATCCCGTGACCCTGAGATCATGACCTGAGCCAAAATCATGATCAAGACACAAAATCAAGTGAACTGAATCACCCAGGCATCCCACTAAGCCTCTCTTAATGATGTGAGATGGTAACTGACTCTTAGCTTCACACAATGCTATGATGAGAGCTAACATTTTAAAATTTATTTTTATTTTTTATTATTTTTTAAAAGTATTTTTTTAAAAAAGATTTTATTCACTTATTTAACAGAGAACAAGAGAGCACAAGCAGGGGGAGCAGCAGAGGAAGAGGGAGAAGCAGGCTACCAGATACGGGGCTTGATCCTAGGACTCTGGATCATGACCTGAGCCTAAGGCAGATATTTAACCAACTGAGGCACCCAGATATTCAAACATTTAAACTTTTTTTTTTGATAGCTAACATTCATTAAGCACTAATCGTGCAAGGCATTATTAAGCTTTTTGTATATACTGTCTCATTTAGTTTTTCACAACAATCTATTTATATAGGTTGTAAAGAGGAAACTAGCACAGAGGATAAGTAGGTTCCCTGAGATCACATAGCTACTAAGTGGAGTTTGAATTTGAAACCAGTCATTTGACTCAAAAGCTTATGTTTTTAACTGCAACAGTGTACTGCCTCTCTAAAGTTTGGAATTAGTGTATTAACCAGATTTCTGCCATCTGCTTAGTTTCTATAAGATACTTTTGGAATCATAAGTTCCTTTGAGAAGAAGGAAGCTCTGGAACCTCTTTCTAGATAACGTACATACTCAGATTGTATATAAATCCAAGGGATTCAGGGATTCCCTTTCTCCCCTTACTCCTTATGCAGATAGTCCATCCACGAAGTCAGGATAAATAAGAACTTTAATTATTTCTAAGTGCCATTGACTAACAGTTGTATATTTATTAAAGTTAGTAGTCTTCATTAAATAAAATCTATTTGAGAGCAGCAGTGGTTTGGGTTCATCTTAGCTTGCAGATAGGGAATTTAAAATAAGCCCAGAGTTTATTAAATATCACACTGCTTTGTTATAATTCTAATTTTAAGTGTTTATTTTTTGTGTGTGTGTTTTTTTTTTCAGATTCTGTGTCATAAATACCTTATTGGAGTCTTGGCATACTTGACAGAACTGGCAATTTTTCAAATTGATTAAAGTCTTGTGGGGACTATAAATGATGGATTATAATACTTTTTTCTCACTGATTATTTGCCTAATTGCTATACTGAGGGGGCCTGCAGGAGAAATATGCATCTATGTCTGCATCTGTTTCCTCTCGGTGCCTTTGGGATTGCCCAGATTGAATTCAGGAAGGATCTAGAAGAACAAAGAAGGTGGTAGCGAATGAATCACATCCAAGTGCTTGATAATAGTCCTGCTGATCTGGGATGCCAGTCTCTAGAAAATGCTGAGTTATTTTCTTGACCATGTTTCTAAAAAAATATGTAATGTTTTTATATCAAAATTTTAGGATTCAAATAAGTAATCTCTAATATTGAGTATTTCTGATTCGGGTCTTTAAAACCTTCAGTTCCTTTTAAGCATTTGAGAGTTGGATCCTGAGAGAATTTCTGTTTTCTAAAGACATTTTCGTAGATTTCACTGTAGACAGTTGGCAATCAAAATCTTCTCCAAAGGAAACTAGAGATTAATATACACTTCTTAAAGCCACTAATATGCTTCTGTTTTTAATACTTTTCAATTATTGTTGCAATGTTGAATTAAATATTCACTTTTAAAATGAAGCAGTGTGTTTAACAGTGTCATGGTGACAGATCTTTAATTAATGTCTCAGGAATGAGAAATTGTAGGCTTTGTCTCTAGCACAAATGTTACAAGCCAACAATTATTTGGAATCATACAAATAGTGGAGTTGAAAGGCACCTGTGAGCCTTTTTTGAGGGCAGAAATTATCTTTTACTTTCACATCCCTGATTTTGCTTTAACACAGTGCTTGGTAAATAACTTTAGATTAAATGAATGCATTTTAACCAACTCTTCCATTTTATAGATGCAAACTATGAGATTGAGCAATTTAGGAGACTTGCCCAAGATGCTATATCTAAATTTCTTCTTTTAATTTATTGAGAATAGGGAGGTTTTGTTTTACTTTAGAAACGATGTTTTTAAAAACCTGTCCAAAAGAAAATAACTTTCATAGACTTTCATTCTAAAAAAAAGTTTTTCTTGTTTTTTTAAAGATTTTATTTATTCATGAGAGAGACAGAGAGAGAGGCAGAGACATAGGCAGAGGGAGAAGCAAGCTTCCTGTGGGGAGCCTGATGTGGGACTTGGTCTCAGACCCTGGGATCATGACCTGAACCAAAGGCAGACGCTCAACCATTGAGCCACCCAGGCATCCCAGTAGACTGTCATTCTAAAAGTTTAACTTCTGGAATGGGGTATTATTTTACATATACCACGAGTAGCAGAGAGAGTGGAAAAAGCAAGGGCTTTGGAGTCAGACAGTCATTCATTTAACTGATATTAAGCTCTTACAGTGTATTTAGAATTGTACTGAGTAACAGGGACATCAATGAAGACAAAGATCCTTATCATGTGGAATTATATTCTAGTGGAGGGAGGCAATAAAGAAGATAAGGCAATACATTATGGAAAGGGGTGACTTTATACAGTTATCAAAGAAGGTCTCTCTGAGGAAGTGACATTTGAGCTGAGTCCTGAATGATGACAGCTATATGAAGATGCATGGAAGGGTATGGTAGGCAGGTAAAATAAGATCACAGGCCTTGACATTGGTAAGAACTTGGCTTATTTGAGGAATAAAGGAAGTCTGTGTGGCTGGAGCATAGTGAGTAAGGGTGGAGTAGTATTAGATGAAATTGAAGAGATTATGCAGCAGAGACTTACTCCATTGGTTATGTCTCCCAGTTTTTGACTGGGCATGTGGCTGTCCGGAATAAAGACCTTTACGGGCCTTTCTCAGAGCTAGGTATAGTCCTATGACTAAGTTCTGACCCATGGCCTCTGAATGGAAGGGTCATGTAGAGCTTCCAGGAATCTTCCTTAAAAAGTAGGCATGTACCCTTTGCCTTTTTCTTACTCTTCTTCCATCTTTTCTGCTTGAAACACATGTAATGACTAGCCATTCTTTTTGGTCATGGGGATGCAGGTCAGGTCATAGGGGTGGTAGAGCATGGTCTGGAAGGAGTTTGTGCCTTGAGTATTTCTTGAAGCTGAACCTCATTGCCACCCTTGGGTGGTCTTCCTCTAGACTTATGTATCAAAGTAACCTACCTTTTTTTTTTCTTTTTTTTTTCTTTCTTTTTTTTTTTTGAGAGGGAGGCATATAGGGGCAGAGAGAGAGAATCTTAAGCAGACTGCACCTCCAGCATGGAGCCTGTCATGGGGTTTGCTCTCACAACCCTGAGATTATGACCTGAGCTGAAATCAAGGATTAGTGCTTAACTGACTAAGCCACCCAGGTGTCCCAGAGAAGTAATTTTTCATTTTGTGTAAGCTATTGTTATTTTGTTATTAGTCAAACCTAATCCTGATAGAAGGAGGCAGGATCTACATCATCTTAAGTTTTTGTCAATGCTGTAAAAAGACTGAATTTTATTCTAAATGGAGTGGGAAGCCATTGAAGTTTTAAGCAGGAGAGTAATACTACCTAATCTGTATTTCTTAAGATATGAGGGAGAATGAGTTATAGGTGGATAAGAGTGAAAGGGAAACAGTTAAAAGATTGTTAGAAATGGTACAACCTCTCTGGAGAAATTAGCAATATCTAGCAAAATTATGTAGGATTTACCCTTTGACCAGCAATCCCACTTCTAGCATTCTATTTCCAAAACTCACCAGCAAAGTAGAAATGAAGCTTGTATAAGGCTGTCTATTGCAATAGTATTTGTAGTAGCAAGACAAAAAAATCGAAATGCCTATCAAAGGGGGATTGTTTGAATAAATTATGGTGTTTGCTGTACAGTGAATTACTGCTATGTAACTATAAAAAGGTTTGAGAAAGATGTCTAATACTGCCATGAAGTGATCTTGATCTCTAAGATATGTTGTTGAGAGAGCGATATGTGGACAGCGTATCTATAGTATGCTATCTTTTATGGAAGGAATGGGTGAAATATGAGCATGTGTATTTCTTTATGCCATTCTTTCCAAAAAACAATGGGAGGATAAACCAAAAACTAATAAAAGTGGTTACTAATTTGGGGGAAGAAAGGAACTGGGTACAGGGGACAGGAATGAAAAGTTAATACTTATGCCCCTGTTTACAGTTTGTTATGTAAGTGTTTTATATAATTACAAAACAAAATTGGATCAAAAAGAAAAAGCAATCCTTCAAAATTGAAAACATAAAACTATATTAAGTTCATATGATAATCACTCAAGGGATTATTTTTAGTATCTTTAAATCCTAGTATTTTGACTGTACATTGTCAGCTTTATCTTAGGAAAAGAAGAGTGGCAAAGGAATGTACGTTGTATTTACATTGTTATTGGTATTGCTTGTAATTGGTATTGTTTTACCATCGTTTGTAATAAGATAAAGCTTAAAACAATGTTATGAATCAAGAGTTGGAGCATGGGGATCCCTGGGTGGCGCAGTGGTTTGGCGCTTGCCTTTGGCCCAGGGCGCGATCCTGGAGACCCGGGATCGAATCCCACATCAGGCTCCCGGTGCATGGAGCCTGCTTCTCCCTCTGCCTGTGTCTCTGCCTCTCTCTCTCTCTCTCTCTGTGACTATCATAAATAAAATAAAATTAAAAAAAAAAAAAGTTGGAGCATAAGAGAAAAGCTACACAATTATAAAATAAAGCTAAGTAGACACTAGGTGTTGTATGTTGGCAAATTGAATTTAAATTAAAAAATGTAAAAAAATAAAAATAAAATAACGCTAAGTAGAAACAATGTAATGTTAAATTTGAATTGGAAATAGCAGAGTGAACTGATTTATTTTCAAAATGTAAAAGTTTTTAATTTTGATGGAAGTCCAGTTTATCAATTATTTTATTTCTTATGCCTTTGATATTATGTCTAAGAAATCATTACTTAATCTGAGGTCCCAAAGAGTTATTACTCTTATGTTTTTCTAAGGATCTTATAATCTTAGTTTTAAGTCTAGGTCTGTAATCCATTTTGAGTTTTTTATATATGGGTTGAGGTAAGCATCCAAATCCATCTTTTTGGATGTGGATATTCATTTATTCTAGTACCATTTATTGAAAAGACCGTTTTCCCCTGTCAACCTTTCTTAAAAATCATTTGGCACTAGATGTTTATTTTTGGACTCTTAATTCTGTTTCATTGATGTCAGTCCTTATGCCAATACCACACTGTCTTGATTACTGTAGCTTTGTAGTGCATTTTGAAATTGGGGAGTGTGAGTCTTCTAGCCTTTCCTTTTTTTCCAAGATTGTTTTGGTTATTATGGGTCTTTTACATTTTTAAATAATTATAGGATCAGCTAGTCAATTTCTGTTAAAAAAAAAATTAGCTGGGATTTTGATAGTTCCTGTGTTCAATCTGTAGATCAATTTAGGGAGTACTGCCACCATAATAATACTTAGTGTCTAATATATGAGCACGGGATATATTTCTATTTATTTCAATATTTCCTTCAACAGTGTTTTATAGTTTTCAGCATACAAATATTGCACTTTTTGGGTTAAATTTATTCCTAAGTATTTATTTCATGGTATTGAGGATGGAAAGAAATTTTTTCAAAATAAGTGAAAGTTACTTTATTTTGGATAGGTAAGTAGCCAGGGAATTTCAGAGTAGAGTTACATGACCATCCATACTAGATAGTGACAGTAAAATTTTACGTTTTCAGTTTTTGAAGATACACCTTTCAAAAATATGCTTGCACTTTTATACTTTTGGAATTGCTTTCTTAATTTCATTTTTGGATTGTTTGTTGTGAGTATATATTGCTCTTATATCTTGTGATCCTGGCAAACTTGTTTATCCTAGTAGTTTTTCCAGTGAATTCCTTAGGATTTTCTGAAAGACTCATTATCGTTTGTGAATAAAGAGTTTTACTTAATTTCAATCTGGATGCCTTTTATTTCTTTTTCCTGCCAAATTGCCTTGGCTAGAATCTCTACCACAGTGACAGAAGTAGTGAGAATGTAGTTTTATATTGTTCCTGATATTAGTGGGAAAGCATATTTCACTATTAAATATGATGTTAGCTGTAGGTTTTTTCATATATGCCCTTGGTCAGGTTAAAGCAATTCTCAATTTGTTGGCAGTTTTTATTATGCACGGATATTGGATATTATCAAATTATTTTCCTGCACCTATTAATTCATGATTTTTTACTTAAAACTACACATTTCAGGGATGGTTGGGTGGCTCAGTGGTTGAGCAACTGCCTTTGGCTCAGGGCATCATCCCCGGGTCCTGGGATCAAGTGCCGCATCAGGCTGCCCGCGGGGAGTCTGTCTGCCTATGTCTCTGCCCCTCTCTGCTTCTCATGAATAAATAAAATCTTAAAAAAAAAAAAAAACACCACAAAACTACATATTTTACTCCGTTTTGGTTCCTCATATGAGGAACTTAGAAGTAGCCACTGTGTCCTAATGAGTAAAAAGTTGAAGAGATTGAAAAATCAACAAATCTTGGATCCATAAAGGGAGGACACAGGGTAAACTGTTCTCCAGGTTAGAGAATAGCACAGAGAACAGTGAATAAGTTTGAATCAGGGATGTGGATTTGAGGTTCAGTTCCTACCATGTCCTTTTAACTTTCTAAGCTTCAGTTTACTTGTTTATAAAATGAAGAGGACTGCCAACTCAACCCAACTCTGAGCTCACTTCATAGTTGTAGAAATCACGATGCAAATGATATTCTTTTACAGCAATGACATTTACATAATATGTACATTTTACCCAATAATACAACTTGACCACTTCAGTGGAAGAACAAAGTAAGCCCTTAGGCTCCGATAAACTCTTTGGCCAGTATTATAGTTTCTGGGTCTCTGCTCTTGAATGACTGCCATATGAATTGCTACTATTGGGAACTTTAATACTTACTGGAAGTCTAATCTCTAGAACTTTGTTCCTGTTCTCATTCCTTTTCTTAAAAATATACGCAATAATAAAATCTTGGGAAGTGACTTTTGTCTTAAAGACTGACTTAATGATGCAGTACTATAAGGATCTCATAAAGTGTTTATACTTTTTTTAATGTTATATACCAGATTTACTTAGAGTCTGTTAGTATATTTAATCCCAGGCCATGTTTTAAGTAGAGGTGAAGTCGCAGTGTGGCACAGAAAGAGAAATGGAGTGGGATTTCGGGGAACTGATTTTTAATGTTGGTCCTATCATTGACTGTATTTACTCTTAGGAAGGACATCCTTGGTTTGCAGTCTTAGAGAAATAGATGGGTTTGGATCAGATGACTATTAAGAGTCCTTCTAGCTCAAAATTGTTATGATTCTAAGTGCTACACCAGAAAATAAGTTTAGAGGTTAGGAAATATAATACTATTGTATAAAATATATAATAAAAGTTCATAATTCTAGCTGCAATCCTTTATTCCTTCATGTTGAAAGTACTTACAATGTTAAACTAAATAGCAAAGACACAAACACTAAAAAACATTAACCAAAGTGTTTTTTTTTATGGTAAACACTACCTTTATTTAAAAAAGTTATACATGCTAGAAAAAAGCATAAATGATACATGTAAACAACTGTTTACCAAATACTTATTTTTTTTCCTTGTAAAGGTGCAAATGATCTTTAAATGTAAACACAAAAGTTGCCAAACATTTTTGTAGTAAGGGGGAGGGAAGAGAAAGTTATTCCTTTTGGTTGTGGTTAAAGTCTTATTCAAAGATTTTCCAGCAAAATACATTGAAAATTGGTCTATGAACACAATGACAAAACTGACCACTGAGGTTTGTATCATTTTCTCCTTAAAAATTTTAACTTTTCACCAGAAAGTGCAATTTGAGAGTAACAGTGGCTTTATAGAGTGAGGATAATGATATGTTTGTATAAAAGAACCAAGATTTTACTAATAAAATGCCTCAATTTTATACTCGTTAGCGTGTACTATTACATGAACTGCAGAATTCATTCTCTTGGAGGCTGTGATTACAGGTAAGCCTCAGCTTCAGCAGGCCTGAGCAAGTGTAAATTGCATAACAGTATTCACTGGGGGGGAGGGGGGGAGAGAAGGCATTTCTCCCTGCTGGTCCTTAGTAGCAATCAGGAAACAAAAAGGAAAGTTGTTTGAGTCGATAATATTTTTGAACAAAAACTTTTGTAGAGTAGCACATGATTCTGTTGGAGGATTCTCAAGACAGCATAGAAGAATGGTATACTGTTTTTATAGAGGCACTGAGCAGAGCTCTAGAGCTAGCAGAAATTCTATGAAAATACTATGAAAAAAGACTTTATAGTGGAAAACAAGTTCATATGGAAGGAAACAAGATGCAAACTTGCACTGATGAAAACTTTAGTGTCTGAGTCCTGGTTTTATCTAACATTCCTTTTGAATTGTACTATTTAAAATGAGTGTTTCCTTTTTTTGTTTGTTTTGTTTTTTAGATTTTCAAGTCTTCTGGTGCTTAGTGCAAGCATGATGGCTAAATAATACATTTTACATACCCTATCTTTGTCACTGGTAGTCCTTGTAGATAGTGGAGTCATGTGGATGGAGTGCTTAGAAATAACAATTAGATTATGTATAGCCCTTCTCCCTTTATTAGTATTTTCAAACTTAACACATTAAAAATAAACTTTCTGCTTGGAATTTTTATCTTTTTTTTCTTTTCCTTTTTTAGTGGGAAGAAGGCTAAATCCAAAGCAAAACAAAACAAAACGACAAAAAAACCAACAAAAAACCCATGATAAATTAAAACCAAAAATAAATATTCTGCATGGAATTGAAAACTTTTGTGCAAAGGTGGCATCTTGCAGTTGAAGTACTTTCATTGTATTTGTATTTCCATATGTTGAGGCACCGGCAAAGAATAATTTGTTCTAATGTTTTCTTGAGCTATACAAAGCTCCAAAGTCAAATCTCTCCAGAACACAGTGGAGCATGTACATGACTGTCTTCTAGGTGATCACCATATATGGGATTCACAATGTGTCATTTTAATAACTCCTACACCACCCCCGAGGCGACGGTAATTCATCCCACCATATAACCTGCAAAGAAAGAAACAAAATCAGATTCCAAAGCGCAAAAAGCACTGTTTCTTCTATAACTTAGATGCTAATTAAGCACGTGTTTTCTATCATAATATTTTTAGCTTCATACATCTCTTCCAAAGATTAGGACCTGGAATTGAGCACTGGCAAGTAGCAGAATTATTGGCTGAAAGGTCACATTGGCTGAAAAGGTCTCATTTATAGGTTACTGTTTTAAGAATAAGAGAGTGTCATTCCCACATTTTGCATCACAACTTTATAACTTCACACCTAAATTGACTTCTAACAATTACACAGAACCATATATTCTACATTTTTGTGTCTAGTTTTGACCATGGCTATCTTATTTTCCTACTCACATTTCCCTCTGCCTAAATATCGATAATTTATTTTTATCCTTTTGCCTTATATGTATTCTCACAAACCTCCTTTATGGAACAAACCTGGATATGAGTAAGTAAACTCAGCATCTAGTTTGTGACCTGTGAACAAGATCGTCTTCAAAGCTAAAGACTTCCATGGAAAAGAATATTAGATCCTCTGTCAGCTGTAAGGTAAAACTGGCTTTAAGTTTGGGATATATAACTATAACAATTTAGATAGTAATCTCTTAACAGATGATCCTTAAGAATTTCATAAATATTACTCGGTCACATATTACTAATTCTACTTAGTGACAGTTACTGAGAAATAGGTCCTTATGTAGGATCGTAGTGATTGAGTAGCAGAAGTAAATCTGGCAATCTTCCCAAATTCCCATTAAACATCGAAAGCTGAATATGCAAGAAAATATGCCACAAGTGGGAGGCTCCTTTTCAGGAAAACTTCCCATTAGGTTTTCTATTGGTTTTTGCTAAAATGTGACCTTGACAGTTAGGCCTTCCTAGGTCACATTTTAAAAGGAAGCTCCTCCCTGGACATCCTCACACCTCTCTGCTCTTTACCACAGTACTTCTATCCCTGACGTGGTACTGTTAGTTTCCTTCCTAGAATGTCTGATCAAGGAGGGCAGGGGATTTAGTTTTTGTTCACTGTGGTATCTCTGATGTCTAGAACACTTAGTAAATCTTTACTTAGTGAACAAGGTTGTGAAAATGTAATCTAGTAGAAGCCAAAAGTGTCCAATGTCTGACTTCTAGTCTGACTTTAGTATTGTGACTTGGTAGTCATACAGAGCCATGAGCCAAAGGCAGAATCCAAAGAACACCATTTAAACATCTGTAAAAGTGTGGCTTTCCCAGACATGAAGACTGTATTTTTTTTAAAGATTGTATTATTAGAGAGAGAGAGAGAGCATGAGTAGGGGGGTGGTAAAGAGGGGAGAGACTCCCCACCGAGTGTGGAGCCTGACATGGAGGCTTAATCCCAGGACTCCAAGATCATGACCTGGGCCAGCCAGCCAGGTACCTCCACTTATTTATTTTTAGAAATTTCTTTATTTGATATATATATAAAGAGCATGAGCATGGAGAGGGGATACTGGGGGAGGGAAAAGCAGACTCCCACTGAGCAGGGAGCCCAAGGCATAGCTTGATCCCAGGACCCTGAGATCATGACCTGAGCAAAGGCAGATGCTTGACTGACAGAGCCATCCAGGTGCCTCAGTTTTTGAATACTTAAATGCATGAGTAACATGATTTATGTGAATTTATAAGAACCACTTAAGCACTTAGGAAAGATTTGTTAAAATTGTTAAGACAAGAATTTAAAAGCAAAGTAAAATTAAACCTATAAATATAGTTTAACATAGTTAAGCCTCTTAAATAAGAGGTAGATTTCTTCCTAAAAGTGACTGTTAAAATTTAGTAGACTTTTTTTCTCTTTCTTTAGGTAGGCCCCCTGCCCAGCATGGAGCCCAATGAGGAGCTTGAACTCACGACCCTGAGATCAAGACCTGAGCTGAGACCAAGCAAGAATAGGATGCTTAACCAACTTGGACTTTAAAAGAGAATAATAATATATTTAAATACATTTTAAAAGCTTAAGGAAAACAATGATTTTAAAATGAAATAAACTATTATTAAAAAAAAAAGTATCTACAATTTTTTTCCTTTGCATAAAGCTGCCACTAAGAACATCATAAATTGTGACAGATTAGAAGCAAGAAATCTAAGTTCTAATTCTATGACTAACTTGCTTCATTTTATTTCTCAGTGCCTTACTTTCCTCAGCTGAACATGATGAGGCTAGAAAGGAGATTATTTTTTTCTGCTTGCCATCTCTATTATAAAACTGAACAGTTACCAAAGAGAAGATGTAAAATGTCAGCCACTTTAGAGCAAAGAATTCAAAATAAGCCATCAAATATGGGTAACTTGGAGCTCTCTTATGAGTATTGAGAAAGCACTTCTCAATGTATGACCATCCCAATTTTTAAGGTCATGGGCGACCTTATTCCCATGATTTTCAAGTCAGCAGTGAGGTGATCTGCAATGTAGCTTAAAGGTTACCTCCATGTATTGGCGTCAGGATCAAAAACTTCAATGGTCTTCAAGTACGTTGTGCCATCAAAGCCTCCTACAGCCATGAGCTGTCCGTTCACTACTGCAAGGCCAACCTACAGGACCAAAACACAGTGGCCACTGAAGAAGCCAGAGGATCACTGGGAAAATTTTAACTAGTTTCTAGATAAATCTTTTTATTTATTTAATTTTTTTTTTTAGATAAATCTTCTTAATAAAAGATAATTCTTTATGACTTTACATTCTGGCTTACTTGAACACAGAGGAAAAAAAGTATGACAAAAATCTATTATGTGTGGGAACAATAAAATTACATATTCAATCAGAATATTTATAAAGTCCAAAACATAAATTTCTTAAATTTTTGGAAAAGCATCACTGGGAGCCGACAAGAACTTCCAAACTGCTCTCACTTCTTTTGGTATTTGCCTATTCTAACCCACTATCTAAAACTGCCAATAAAATTCTGTTTAAAATACAAACCTAACCATGCTGTCACTTCCCTCTAAAAAATTGCTAAGCCTCCCTACCACCTCTGGGTAAGTTTAAAGTCCTTTCTAGGTCATTCAGGCCCTCCACAAATCCATCCTAGGCCATGTTTTAGCCTCACCTCCTTATGTACCCTATGCTGCAAGAATACAAATTTAACTGCTCTTCCCAGAAAATACCATGTTTTTCTAATATTGGAATAATACCATATTAGGATTATACTAGTAATACCTCCATACTTTTGCACATGTTGGTCCCTGGTTTTCTTTCCGTCTTCTAGAAAATTTTAGTTTTCTTTCACAGTCTACCTTACATCTGACTTTTTCTGGTAAGTTTCTTCACTGCCCCCCAATACATTAAGCATATCCTCCCATGTTCTCTTACAATGCACATGCAACCGTTTCTTTTTTGTTTTGTTTTTATCATTTTCTGTAAACATTTCCATTTCCTTCACTAACTTGGGAGCTCCTTGTGGAGTTGTACTCACTTTTGCTTTCCAAGCACACAGTAAGAATAAATATTTGCTAAATAATATGAATGTAGCAGTGAAAACAACAGGAATGTGACCTAGAAGCTGTTCATCACCAGTAATAGCAAACCATAGATATGGGAATTTGACTTGCTGATGCCTATCAGTGATATTCTCTGATTTGTGCACACCAAAATTGATTTCTTTTTATCCTCAGATAACGGAGTCTTTTAGCTACTGCTGCATTCTCCCACCTGTTGTTCTACATCAATGGATTCCTGACACAATCAGTGGTTTATGGGTTACATTTCACTACAAACCAAATGTCCTAGGATGGATGAATGCTATACTCCACTCTAGAAGTCTCTTGTGGTCACAAGTCATCCACGGTCTAGAACATGACATAGGTCAGCCTGGCCAGGTCTAAACTACAGATGGGACAGACCCATACCAGTTTGTGAAGACTGGTGGTGGGGCCAGATGTGTTTCTGCCTAAACATCTGTATTGGTGTGCCAACTACTTAGAATATTACCTAGGAACATTAGTTCAGAACATTTAGCTCTAATTGAGAGGGATGAATATGGGTGAAGTTAGATAAGGTAGTGGATAAGATAGGGTAATGTCTTTCAGGGAAACAATCAATGAAAGATAAATCACAAAAAATAATTCTATTATTAAAGATATGATTGAATAGAAGGTATTTAAGTACTTGAGATAACAGCAATTACGAGAAATTAATTTTTTCCAGTACAAAAGTAGCTAGGGGTTGTTTTGCCTAAACAGTGCATCTCCTTACTGTGCCAGTATTTTAAGATCAGAGCTCTCCTGCATAGCCCTCTCTTGGTGTTCTTTTCCCAAAGTTTTCAGTAGCTGGGCACTTACTCCACTACGGCGGGATGTCATAGCCACCACAGGAGACCACTGGTTAGTTCTGGGGTTGTATCTCTCAGCGCTGCTCAGCTCTGTAGTATCATCTCTACCTCCTACGGCATAGATCATGTCCTGATACACTGCACAGCCTAGATGTTTCCTCCGGGTCCCCATAGGAGCTATGGTGTGCCATCTGTTTTCCTGAGGATTGTAGCGCTCCACTGCAGGGGGAAAAAAAACCAGTAAGTGACCATTCAACCATTTCTTCTAACTAGTTTTCCTAATAGCCATTAAAACTTTGTGATAATACATATTTTCAATACACAATCTGATTTTTGCTAATGAGGACTTGTGTACCTTTGGATAATACCACTATAATCTTATCGGGGCTAATGGTTTCACCTGGGTACAGTATGGTGGAAAGGGCATGTGTTGGAGTCAAGGTACCTTAGTATAGTTCTGACTGTATGACTTGTGGCCTCATCTTATCTTTAAATGAGGGGATTAGACCACAGGATCTGTAGGCACCATTCTATACTAGTAATTAATTTTCATAATCAGATAACTTCTGTACTCTTGTATTCCCTTTGCCTGTTAATTCCTACTGCATTCTAAGCAGAAGACAAGATATGTGACAATGAATCTGATCCAAGTGTCACACGACAATATCCTTAGGCAAAAATACCATTATCTCTCAACAGAAAGGACCGACACATAAACCAGCTTGTAACTACAGCTTTTTATTTATTCTTAAGTTATAATATAGGTTTTGTTTTGTCTTTTTTTTTTTTTTTGGCTTTAGTTTTTTAAGGAGAGATGGTTGGGGGTGGGGCAGAGAAATAATCGTATTAGGAAAATAGTTCTTTTATTCATTATAAATTCCTAGAAGCTTATAAAGAGGAGGGAGAAAAATATTTTGGGAATATGCTAGGAGAATATGGCTGCAGAAGGATCTGAGGAAGAGCTAGGAGTTGTATTCTAAGGGGAAAATAAATTTCAAATATTTACATTATTATAAATAATTATACTATTTACAGAAATATATAAATTATCTAAATTTTATAATTTAAAATTATAGGATAACCTGGAGTTTAAAAATTTTCTGTAGGGGGAATCTCCTGAGGAATGTGCTGATCTTGGAAAAGACTAACCTGTGTTTAGTGGAGATGTCCCATCAGAGCCACCTACAGCATATAAGAACCCTCCTAACACAGCCACGGCCACGCCTAGTCTTCTTGTGCTCATAGAAGCCACTCGGGTCCATTTGTTTTCCTTTGGATCATACCTGCAGTGAGGGAGAAAACAAAGACTGCATGCCTCTTTTTATGAAGTGAGGCCTTTCTCAGAAGGTGTGAAATCACGCTAAAGATATGCTGGATACATACACTTACTCTGGTCAAAAGCACAGTGAGAATCTAACATATTTTACTTAGTAGGAAAAAAAGTCTTAGAATTTGTGCCCATGTCAGTCATTAAGCTACTTTCTATAGTCTGCCTTGTGATGCTGGGGCTAGAACTCTGAAAACATTTTCCCTTTGCCAAGCTGGCTCTCTATTAGGTTCTGCCAAGAGGAAGGATTAGTTGCTGGAATCTAGGGGGAGGAAAATGGACAGACTCCTTTCTGTGTGCTTGCCAATCCTGTTAGTGTTGTCTCAGCAATGAGCCCTTCCCTCTGACTAAACCAGTTAATTTTAGTTTCTAGCCTCTTTCTGGCACTTCCAAAACTAGCGTTGTGCCTGTTCGAAGTCTCAGCGGTGGCTCTGTGGGGCACCTCCTCTGAGTCCCTGAGGTAAGAGTACCAGTGTTCCAATTATCCACAGCTGTATAAATCACTTCAAAATTCAATGACTTAAAATAATTTTATTAACTCTCCTGGTTCCATGGTCAGGGATTTGGGAAGGGCCTCACATGAAGTTCTGGCTCAGATGTCTCATGTGGTTGCTATCAAATTGTGGCTGGGGCTGGAGGAGCAGGGTGCTAAGGCAGCAGGGGGCTGGCTGGGTTTCAGAGTCTATTTGGCTAGTTGGGACTTCCTCTGACCTTCCTCATGGCAACCTCAGTTCAAGGCTTCAAAGGTACCCCCCGAACATCCAACTAAAAGATACATCTTTTATGACAGAGCCTCAAAAGTCACATCCATAGCGCCATTTTGGCTGTTCTTATAAGGCAGGCCCAGAATCAAGGGCAGAAAATGTAAATCCCACTGTTCAATAAGAAGAATGTCAAAGGCAAATGATACAGAGCATGTGACATGACAGGTACTGTAATCATCTTTGGAAAATATAATCTTCCAAAATCAGCCAGGAAGAGAATTCTTCATGGATGTGTGTCACAGCTGTTCAGGGCACCCACTCCTCAGGTGCTGATGGTTCTAGCGCTGTGGGATCTCTCCTCTGGCTTCTAGGCTCCCATAGCTCTAATCTCTCTCTTTTGTGTTCCCAAATCTGGGTTCCTACAGTTACTTCAGTGTCCTCTTTTCCTTTTTTTTCAGCCCTTCAATATCTGCCAACCAATTTTTGAATATTAAATTCTCTCTACCAAAATAACTGGTATGGCTTCTGTTTTCTTTACTGGGTCCTGACTGATAAAGGACTAGTGTTCAGAAAATCACTTGGAATAGTGCTGGCGTTTTATTGCATGGGTGGGAAATTCTGCTAGTCTATTAAGTACCATTAGCAAATTCTATCATTATTGCAGAAAATATAAAATAAACAAAACTAAAAATAGACCTTGCTCTTAAGAAGCAGGTGAGGGAGACGGAGCATGTTCCTAAGGAAAAACCTCCAAACAGATTCTGAGAATATCATAACTAATACAGATGAAAGCAGCAGAAACATAAATACTGGAGAATGGAACCTTGGAGAAAGGTTATGTTAGTGATGGTTTCCTGAAGTTCATGTACTTTGAGATTTTATTTATTCATGAGACACACAGAGAGAAAGAGGCAGAGACATAGGCAGAGAGAGAAGCAGGCTTCATGCAGGGAGCCTGATGGAACACTTGATCCCAGGACTTCAGGATCATGCCCTGGGCCGAAGGCAGGTGCTCAACTGCTGAGCCATCCAGGCAACTCATGTACTTTGGATAAAGTTTATCTTTAATGCCTTTTGGAAAATTCTTAGCCAAAAATTCTATCTGCAAATACTGCTTTTGCTCTTATCTAGCTTTCCTTTCCTTTTGGGACTCCAATTACATGTATGTTAGACTGTTTGTGTCAATGAGTTAATTTTAGATATTATATTTTTCAGTTGTAGAACGCACATCTTGGTTTTAGACTTCAATTATATATTAAAATTCTCCAACCTTTTATCCATTTTTAATCTTTTCTCTATTTTAATATATATTTTTATTTTAATATATTCATTATACTTATTTTAAAGTTTTTTTCTGTTTAAATGGATTATTTTTTTTTTACTGACTGATAAATTATGAGTGTTCAGATAAATAAAAAAAATTTACTTATTTGAGAAAGAGGGTGCATAAGTGGGGGAAGGGCAGAGGAAAAGGGAAAATGGGAGAATCTCAAGACTACTCCCCTCTGAGCATGGAACCCTAAGCAGGGCTTGATCTCACTACCCTGAGATCATGACTTGGGCTGAAGTCAAGAGTCCAACATTTTATTGACTGCACCACCCAGCCATGCCTCTAAATGTGGATCATTTATAAGTCTGCTTCTATTGTCTATTTTTGCTCTCAGCTACTGACCATATTTTTTCAGATGTTTCACAATTTTTTATAGTGTGCTGGACATTTTATAAAGGAATGGAATCCTAGAAATTGAGGTTGATATTATCCCCTTATTCCAGCACTGCCCCTACTACACCTATCCCTCCCAGTTACCAGCTGGGATTTGCTCTTTCCTGTATTAGGCAGGGAGGGTGAAATACTAATCACCTCAGTCCAATCAGAAATTCAGCTTTCATTAGACTCAGTCCACTCAGTTTTCAAATGTCTCAAGGATGAGATCCATCCTGTGTTTGTTACAGGCGCCTCTACACAGCAGGACACTATCTTCTAAGCACTGTCAAGTTGTATGAGATTTCACTCACCTTAGTTCCCTAGTCCCCTGAGCTACCCCAGCACTCAGCAAACACCTCATGGAGAAAAAACAGCAGTATGTTTGGAATTGTTCTAGATTCCAATCTGTTATACCAACCTGCATGACTGTTAAAAGTTCTACTGATTTACCTCTCCTACAAGAGAATCCCTTTGCCTAAGACAAGTCCAATATTCAACACTTCCGATCTGGCAAATGTCCCTAGGGAAGAAAACAGCTGATGATCTCAGTTCACATAAATGAGCTTTTTCTTCAATGGGATTTTAGTTCATCTAGTCCTTGTTACTTCCACATTTTTTTTTTTTAATTTATTAGAGAGAGAGAGAGAGGCACAAAGGGAGAAGCAGGCTCCATGCAGGGAGTCTGATGCAGGACTCAACCCTGGGTCTCCAGGATCATGCCCCAAGTGGAAGGCGGCGCCAAACCGCTAAGCCACCGGGACTGCCCATATCTCTGATGTTTTAAAAAATATTTTTGGGGACACCTGGGTGGCTCAGCGGTTGAACATCTGCCTTCGGCTAAGGGCGTGATCCCAGAGTCCTAGGATCAAGTCCCACACTGGGCTCTTTGCGTGGAGTCTGCTTCTTCCTCTGCCTGTGTGTGTGTATCTCTCTTTCTCATGAATAAATAAGTAAAATCTTAAAAAAAAAAATTACTCAATTAAAAAAAAATAAAAAAAAATAAAAAATATTTTTGTACTCTCATTTTTTTCCTAGTTGGTGCAGTGGGAGTGATGGCTGTCACTACTCACTGAATTCTACTTGGAAGCAGAAGTCTTTGCATAATTTTTAAACTATAAAATAAAACATTGATTCAGAAAGCCACACAAAACAAAAGCATTGTTTAATGAGTTATTATAAGGAAAGCCCATCACCTAGGCTAAGAAAAATAACTTTGCCTGCCACAATGAAAGCCCTCCCATGTGTCCGTTTCCAAACTCAATGCCTTCTTCCCCACAAGATTACCATTATCCTGATTTTTACAGTAATCATCTCCTTTATAATTTTTTCTTTTTTAAGATTTCATTTATTTATTAATTCATGAGAGACACAGAGAAAGAGAGGCAGAGACATAGGCAGACGGAGAGGCAGGCTCCTCACAAGGAGCCTGATGTGGGACCCAATCCTGAGATTGGGATCACGCCCTGAGCCAAAGGCAGATGATCAACCACTGAGCCACCTAGGCATCCATCTTTTCTTTTTTAAAAATATTTTATTTATTTATTCATGAGAGACATAGAGAAAGAGAGGCAGAGACATAGGCAGAGGGAGAAGAGGCTCCACGCAGGAAGCCTGATGTAGGACTCGATCCGGAGACTCCAGGATCATGCCCTGGGCCAAAGGCAGGTGCTAAACTGCTGAGCCACCCAGGCATCCCTCTTCATCATTTTTTCTACCCACGTGTGCATCCCAGACACTTGTTCATTATAAATTTTTCAAGTCCCTTTTTATCTACAGGTTTTCCTCCATTTCCCCTTTTTCTTTGTACCCCCAAAATTCATCTCTTAGAATCTGGGGCATTTGACCTGCAATTTCCCCACAACATGGATTTGATTGACTAGACACTCACAGTCCAACACACTGGTCTGTTCTCTGTATGTTCCAGAAACTGGCAGCTGGATCCAGAAGTTTGATCAGACCACATTTGGTCCCTTTGGCAAAACTACAGAAGGTGTGTGTTAGCAGCTGCTAACTGCTAGGTCCATTTATTTACTGAGTGTTGCAAAATGGTTATATTCAATCATTTATTTTCTTTTACTGGGAGATTTTTATAAAAAAACAATCCTTAGGGTCCCTGGGTTGCTCTGTTGGTTGAGCAGATGGCTCTTGATTTTGGCTCAGGTCATGATCTCAGGGTTCTGGGTTTGAGCCCTACCTACATTGGGCTCTGTGCTTGGTGGAGTTTGATTTAGGATTCTCTCTCTTCCTCTGCTCCCCTCCCCCCACGCTCTCTCTCTAATAAATAAATCTTAAAAAAAAGAAAAAATTATTTTATTGACTATTTTGTACCCAATTCATATGTGATACAGTTCATACAAGAAAGTTGGGTATATGTGTGCTTCTTTCACTTTAAATACTAGTATTCAAGATGATTCATTCTCTGTGATCTTCTAAAGGCAACTAAGTAGGTCTTTTTTTTTTTAGGGTCAATAGGAACTCACAGATTTAAATATATTTATTGGATTTTAATCAATCACAATTATTATCTCTTTTAAAGTTAAAATTGTCCCATCTTTGGTCAACTGGAAACATCTTCAAGTTTTTCCTTGAGTTTTTTTGACATCTCCTAGTCTTTGACAGGTTGCTTGCCATCTTTCTAGCTTTCCTTATGACAAGCTAGCCCAGGCTTATCTGTATATTTCCTGTCCTAAATCTGGAATCAGACATTTCTCCAAGAAGCCCTAGTTTCTTTTTGGGAAATAGAACTTCAAGACACAATTTAGGAATGGAGCTGTTCACTGCCACTATTTGGTCATTATTTCCAGGCCTCTTCGGTTGACAGAACTAGAGTATAATTTTTTTAATGAGGAACTTAATTCAAATTGAAAATCAGGACTATAAGTTCTTTTACTTAACTTCTTCTATTTTACATTCATATTCTTCCATATCAAGAACCCTAATTTTCAAGAACACAGGAGAGGACAGAATTGGAATAACCCATACCCATCTCCTTTACTCCACATTATACATAGCAGTCTTAGATTAGCAATACTATCACTTTGATATCCCTGAGGACAATTAAAATTCTTTTTTGCATATCTCTTCCCATTCTCCTCCCACTTTTGAAAATGTTTGTACCATAGCTGCACTGAATGAGCATATAGCCAGTGCATGCTACTCTCCCTTTAAACCCTTATCTACTCAGAGTTCTCTGATTGACTATGTTTCATACTCACTCTCCATCAATGTCTCTGTGGTAATTTTGTCTGAAGCTTATTCTGTAGTAAATTACTCAGTAAGGACTCATGGGAACAATGTTGCCTGATTTCTTACATATTGCCTATTTGTGCCCTTGATACCTCAGAGTCAGTTCCTCTAGATATAAACTCCTTATCTTTTCTTTTTTTTAAAGGTTTTATTCATTTATTCATAAGAAACACACAGAGAGAGAGAGAGAGAGAGAGAGAGAGAGAGAAAGAGAGAGAGAGAGAGAGAGAGAGAGGCAGAGACACAGGCAGAGGGAGAAGCAGACTCCTCGCAGGGAGCCCGATGTGGAACTCAATCCCGGGCCTCCAGGATCATGCCCTGGGTGGAAGGCGGCACTAAACCACTGAGCCACCCAGCCTGCCTTATCTTATATTTTCTTTGGATATCTTAAATGTTATTCCATTTTCTTATAGTATAAAATATTGCTTTCAAAAAAGTATGATGATAATCTAAATTCCTTTCCTGTATAAATAACATGTACTTTTTGTTGATTGACTAAAGAATTTGTTTCCTTTTTCTTCAAGGTCCAGTAATTTTTTTTTTAAAGATTTTTTAAAAATTTATTTATTCATGAGACACACACACAGAGACAGAGAGAGAGGGGCGGGGACACAGGCAGAGGGAGAAGCAGGCTCCAGGCAGGGAGCCCGATGTGGGACCCGATCCCAGGACCCCAGGATCACACCTGGGCTGAAGGTGGCGCTAAACCGCTGAGCCACCTGGGCTACCCCAAGGTCCAGTAATTTTATTAAAATATATCTTGGTGCTAATTGTTCTGGGTCAGTATTCAGAGAATATAGTGTATTCTTTCAAAAAACAATTTGTTTTTTTATTAGAACAGGAAAATAATTTTGAATTATAGTTCTTAGCATTTGTTCCTTTGCTCCATTCTTTTGCTTTGGTTTTTTCCTTGTGGACTCCTATTACCTGTATATTGGATTTTTTACTTATCTTCAATATTTGTTGTTATCTCATATCCTTTTTTTTTCCTCTCATATCCTTTTTATTTCTTTTTATTTTTTTGACTTTAAAACATTTCTTCTTTCACTTTCTATTTGTCTTCTGGCATTATCTGTCTTATTGTTCTAGTTTTATGTTCATTCTGAAGTGATTTTTCCTTTTATTTCCAATATTTTTCTGAGGTTTTGTCATACTATATCTGGGTTTTTCAAATTCCGACGTATGTAGTGTTTTCATACCTTGCATCATTTTCCTAATGTGAAATAATTGATTATACTTTTGTTCTGTTCCATGGGTATGTCTTTCTGCTGTGCTTTTATTGTCTATAGAGATGTTATTGTGCTGCTTATTCTCTCTTCATCTATTAACTCTATATTGGATCTAACTCAAAACGTTGCTATTTGTTGTTCATTTTTTACATGAAATGAGCTTTCCTCAGGAGTGGTTCATGGTTATTTTTCTAACTTCACGGAACTCTTTCTAGTTTTTTCATATAGTGTTAAAGAAGTATAGTGGTTTGCCTCTTGAGATTTATTGGCTTTATTCACTGGTCCTCCTTTTTATCTTGGCCTTCCCTTCTTGTATGTTAATCTTGTCCTGCTCAGTTTTGATCCTGCATCCAGAAATGTGGGCCCTGTTCTGGAAGGTCATCCTGCTGGTCAGTTCTGAGGGTTCCTAGCGACTAGATAGCTCTAGCCCAGCTGGTTCTCAACTACAGTGGCTTTGCAACACTCCTCTCCCCTACCTTGGGATATGTGGCAATGTCTAGAGACTTCTGGTGTCACAACCAGGTGTGTGCTACTGGCAATTAATGAGTAGAGGCCAAGGATGCTGTTAAATATCTGACAATGCACAGGACAGCCCCCCACAACAAAGAATTATCTGGCCTAAAATGGCAATAGTGCTGACGTGGAGTAACCCTCTTCTAAGTCCTTCAGATCTTATTACAGGTCTCTTGCACTTACTCTATATTGGGATTGAGCAAAACTCCTTAGTTCCAGTTGTTGGTCATAAATTTTCACCTTCACTCTTTCTAGTAAATATATACTGTCTATTTTGGAGTTCTTCTGTTCTTAGATCTGTCAAACTTTCAAGTGCTTCTCTGTATTTTCTCCTGCATAGACAGTAATATCATACAGGTCTTGTGGCTTTTGGTACTTTGCCTTTGCCCATTGATGTTTTGGTGTTTATGGGAATACCTCTTCCCTAGTTATATTTTAAATTGTCTATAGGGATTTTTATTTTTTTCCAGCCTACATATCTTTCCATAGGGGTTTTTAAAAGTTGTGGTAAGATGTACCACCAACTGACATTAAATTTTTCACTGTAACCATTTTTAAGTGTACAGTTCAGTAGTGTTAGGTACATTCATACTGTCATCCAACCAAGCCCCATAACTCATCCATAGCTTTTTAGCTTTGCTGTCTATTGTTTTTTTTTTTTTTTTTTTTTTTAAGATTTTATTTATTCATGAGAGACAGAGGCAGAGACACAGGCAGAGGGAGAAGCAGACTCTCTGCAGGGAGCGTGATCTGGGAGTTGATCCCAGGATCCTGGGATCACGACCTGAACCAAAGGTAGACATTCAACCGCTGAGCCACCCAGGTTCCCCTATTGCTCTGTTTTCATGTGGGAATTTAGAGAGACTAAAGAATTGTGCTGTTTTTGCTATCTTCCCAGAATCCTCTCGCATAGAATTTTCAAAGTGGGAATTAAATTTCTTAATAGAAAAATAAAAAGGAAGCTTTTAAGAGTTACCTACAACTTTATCTCTATTTAAGACAGTTAACCTCTTCAACTTAAACATGGTAACTACTCAACTAGGAAATGCTATTTGAAAAATTCCAGAGACATGAAGCATTTGTTTTTAAGAAGTGAGAATGAAATACAGTACATTTTTGCTAGTACTCGTTAACCCATGAGACTCCAAAATCTAATCTCTAGGACAGAATGACAAAAAACTGATGGAGTATGAAATTAAGAATAGAATCTATTTCACTAGTTAACTGATATGTAAAAGCATAAATTAAACTTCATAGCCAACCCAGAGTTCCCTAAGTACACTTCAAGAATGAGAATCCATATACAAAATACTTTGCGGGTCTTTATAAGATATGCTAGACTATTATGCTATCTTTATAAAATATGCTAGATTATTAATCTTTTTTTTTTTTTTTGAGGAAGTCTGGGCATCCATATATTAAGTACACTCCACGTATTGGGGAATAAATTAGAACATATTTCAGCAGTGGTATGCTTGATATCATATACAGAATATAATTTATTTTATTTTTTAAGATTTTATTTATTTATTCATGAGAGAGAGAGAGAGAGGCAGAGACACAGGCAGAGGGAGAAGTAAGCTCCATACAGGGAGCCTGATGTGGGACTCGATCCTGGGTCTCCAGGATCAGGCCCTGGGCTGAAGGCAGTGCTAAACCGCTGAGCCACCAGGGCTGCCCCAGAATATAATTTAGAATATGATTCCAACTCTTCAATGTGAGGCTCCGTCAGTATAAAAAATAGTGTGAAAAATCAGGTTGTATCTTTCATTGTCCTAGACCCTTAAGATCAACTGAAAACTTTTCCCCTAAAGCCCATGGGATATCCACTGAACGGTGGATTCCTTGGTGTCCTAAATGGTTTCCTTTAAAGAACCCTTTATATTCTTTCATTCATTTTATTAGTTTCAGAGGTAAAGTTTAGTGATTCATCAGTTGGATGTAACACCTAGTGCTCATTACATCACATACCCTCCTTAATGCCCTTTACCCAGTCCCCATCCCTCTACCTACCTCCCCTCCAGCAACCCTGTTTGTTTCCTATAGTTAAGAGTCTCTTGTAGTTTGTCTACCTCTTTGATTACATTGTTTTATTTTCCTCTTCCTTCCTCTATGATCCTGTTTTAAGTTCCACATATGAATGAAATCAAATGATAATTGTCTTTCTGTGATTAACTTATTTCCCTTAGCATAATACCCTCAGTTCCATCTATGTCATTGCAAATGGTAAGATTTCTTCTTTTTTTTTTGTCGTTGAGTAATATTCTATTGTGTATACATACCACATCTTCTTTATCCATTCATCTATCATTGGACATATGAGCTCTTTCCATATTTTGGCTATTGTGGACATTGCTGCTATAAACATTGGGGTACAGGTACTCCTTTGGGTAAATATCCTTTATATTCTTCTAAAAATTGAAAATGACTTGAAAAAAAATCACCTTTCAACAATGTTGAGGCAGGACACACCATCCTGACCACCCACAGCATAGAGAAAACCTCCGAGTACTGCCACACCAACACTTGTCCTGCAGGTGCTTGTAGGAGCCACATCACTGCTCCATTGGTTTGTTTTGGGGTCATACCTACAGAGAACACATTAAGAGCAGAGTTTGTATTGCACAAAGAAAGTTTGGCTCTGTTAACATATTCTATATTCTTTCCTCTAAATATGGGCTGATTAACAACTAAAGGGTATGAAAAGCTAATTTAGGTTTTATTTTTTTTAAACAATTTTTACTTATATAAGTTACATATGGATATATTTTCTTTTAAAAATTTTTTTTCAGAATGTTATAGATAAAGCTAAATTTCCTCTTTGAGTTCTGGTCTCTTCCTATTTTGGACTTGGTGTATGCCTGGTCTCTTCCTATTTTGGACTTGGTGTATGCCTTTTAAGACTTTTCAGTAAAATACTTACTTACTTATTTATTTATTCATGAGAGACCCAGAGAGGCAGAGACATAGGCAGAGGAAGAAACAGGCTCCCTGTGGGGAGCCTGATGCGGGACTCAATGCCTGAAACCCAGGATCATGACCTGAGATGAAGGCAGACACTCAACTAATGAGACACCCAGGCGTCCCAAGACTTTTCAGTAAAATACTTGTAAATAGGTATATTTATATGCAAGCATGTTTTCTTTACATAAATAATACCAGATAGTAGGCATTGTTTTTTCACTCAACATACTTCTGAGATCCATCCACACTTACAGATAACGCTCTAGATTTTTCCAGCATTTCATTATTGTGTGTGCCATTACATATCCCTTCGATGTATCATGACATTGTGTCTGACATTTTGCTATTATAGACAGTGATTACCTTTGTATATTTCTCTTTGTTCAAATAGATAATGAGAAGCAGAATCAAGGGACACAGAATAGAGTCATTTTCAATTTAAAAATCAAAAAACTATCAAACTGCTCTTTTTGTAATTCTATCAGTTTTATTTGCTTTCAATTTCATTAGCTTTTTCTTTTTTTTCTAATTAATTGCTTTCTATTTTCTTGGGTTTTGTTGCTCTTTTTATAACTTCATGATTTAAAAGCATGATTTATTTTCTCATCTTTCTTATTTTCAAATGAATGCATATTAAATTATAATGCACTATAAATTTTCCCTTGGATACTACCTTAGTATCCACACATTTTGATATACTTGGGCTTCCCTGTTATAAAGCTGTAAATACTTAATCATTTCCATTCTTATTTCTTTTTCTCAATTTATTTTAATCATTTTTATGTTTTTAATTTTTTTTAAGTAGGCCCTAATGCCCAATGTGGGGCTTGAAGTTACAAATCTGACATCAAGAGTTGCATGCTCTACCAACTGAGCCACCTGGGCATCTCTAGCTCAATTTATTTTTAAGTGTGTTTTTTTTTTTTCTTTGACTTCTATGGAGTGGATCCCCCTGTTTTATTTTTCAGCTATATAATCTATACCTCTAGATCTCTCCATGCTGCAGGATGTCATAGATATGTTTAGGAAATACCAAGAATCACTGTAAATCAACACAGTTGAATGAAAAAGGGTATATGAAAGCAAGAAACTACAAGTTACTAAAAATCAATTATTGTAGGATTCCAGTGTGCCAGGCACTATGATCGATATGGGAAAAGACATTTTAACAATGATAGCCAATCAGATGTTCAAAATACTTATAAAAAGGCAGAGGAATGAGTAACTAATTGTATAGTGTCAGAAGGCTTTATATAAGAAGTAACATTTGAGTCTTGAGATATTCCAGGGAAGAAATAACAGCATGCATATGGGTAGGCAAAGAGGAATAACTACAGGCGATTTTGTGGGTCTGGAGCAGCATTAGGCAACAGTGGTGTGGCTGGGGGAGACTGCAAAAATAGGTGGAGTTACATTATGAAGGACTTGCATGTCATGGTAAGTGGTCAAGGCTGCCAACTAGTGCCACAGATGCAACACTAAAGCAGCAAATCACATTTGTTTCTTAGTTAACATCTCAAGTGGAAAAAAATTTCAAATTGACCTTACCTTTCAACACTATTGAGGTAAGAGGATCCATCATGGCCTCCTACTGCATATAGCAGGTCATCAAGAACACTGACCCCAACTCCACATCGCCTTTTGCTCATTGAAGCTACCATTCGCCATTCATTGGTCTGTGGATCATATCGTTCAACACTAGAAATGGCATCTCCACTGCACCAGCCACCAACTGGGGAAGTAATAGAAGTGATCAGGAGAATACTGTCCTAAAGCACAGAATGTATAATTCACAGCAAAATTTTAAATTGTGACCTAATGCTTGGACTTACCAAATATCTCTAGAAGTAGGTCAAAATATAAGTTACGACATTTACTTAGTCCACTGGGGTTGCTATAATCTTTAATTTTCTAAATAAGTTAGTATTAGTTCCACTTTACAGAGGAGGAAGGACACCAATTTAAATCAGATTGAAAAGTAATGTGGCATTTAATGGATAGAACATTGAATTTAGTTAGAAAACTGGGGTTTGACTGTTACATCTACTAAGCGATGTGATCTTGGGAATATCTTTTAAAATACCTTATTTGTAAAATAAGGAATAAAAATTTAAAAGAAAAATAATACATGCATGAAACTTTCTAAAGAGTAAAATACTACATAAATATAATTTGTTATTGAAAGCTGAAAGAATTAAAACCCGACAAAAAATAAGGGTTGAGGGATCCCTGGGTGGCTCAGCGGTTTAGCACTGCCTTCCGGCCAGGGCGTGATCCTGGAGTGCCGGATCAAGTCCCGCATCGGGCTTCCTGCATGGAGCCTGCTTCTTCCTCTGCCTGTGTCTCTGTCTCTCTCTCTCTCTGTGTCTCTCATGAATCAATAAATAAAATATTAAAAAAAATAACAAGTGTTGCTGAGGATGTGGAGAAAACAGAATCCTCATACACTGTGGGTGGAAATGCAAACTGGTGCAGCCACTCTGGAAAACACTATAGAAGTTCCTCAAAAAATTTAAAAAATAGAACTACCATACAATCTAGTAATCCCACTTCTGGACATTTATCCAAAGAAAATGAAAACACCTCAAAGAGATCTATGAACCCCTATGTTCAATGTGACATTATTTATAAGAGCCAAATTATAAAAGCAACCAAAGTGTCTACTGATAAATGAATGGATATGAATATTACTCAGCAATAAAAAAAGAAGGAAATCTTGCCATTTGTGACAACACAATTGGATCTAGAGGGATCCAACTAAATGAAATAAGTCAGACAAAGAAAGACAAATAGCATACAATTTCACTCATGTGCAATCTAAAAACCAAAACAGAAACAAACTCATAGGAAATAAATTGTTGATTACCAAAGCAGGGAAAGAAATCAAAGACAGATTTGGTCAAAAAATATTACCTTAAAGAGGCAACTTTTAGAAAGTATCTGGAATAAGGATTGCTGAACTGTGAAAACTTAAAAAACCTTAAACAAAACCAAAACAGAAACACAAAATGGTAAGTATCAAGAAGCCTAACGGAAAACAAAAGATATCAAGAAAAGTAAAACACTCCTGGGAAAAAATTACTAAGATTATAGATTTGATTTTAGGCTTCCAGGGTTTATTTCAACAGAGTGATGAAGTAAGGAAGGCTCAATTTCCCAAAGTTAAGTGAGAATTGGTAATTTGGCATTCCAAAGATAATGGAAACAATAAAAAACCAAAGGAAACTGAAGATTAAGTTTTACTGAAGTAGAGACAGAGAGGTCAAGATCTAAAATAATGTCAATGAACAGTATCACTCAAGAATGATATTCAGATCTGCAAAACATAAAAAGACAGAAAAAGCAGGGAAAACTAATACCAGTTGTAAAGGAAAAGATCCAATGGCTTTTCTCCACAAATGAAAATGAAAAGCTTCACAGTGTAAAAAAAGATGGCAGATAATTTAACTTTTTTTCTTTATATTTTTGTTAATAAAAATTTCTTATTTATTTGGGAGAGAGAGCGAGCGAGTGTACACACACGCTTGGCAGAGGGAAGGGAGGAGAGAGAATCCCATCAGGCTCTGACCCTAGCATGAAGCCCCATGGTAGGCTCAATCTTATGATCATGATATCATGACCTGAGCCAAAATCAAGAGTCAGGCGCCCAACCAAGTGAACCACCCAGGCCCTGCTGTAAATAAAAATTTCTATACTGCATATATATAATCAGAAAAACAAAGGTGTTATTTCCAATTTTCTTTTTCCATCAATCATAGTGGGTTGATGCTCATTTCTCACTAGTATTACTCAGGATCAACAGAAAGTAATTAATTTTATTGAGTGCCTATTCTGATAAGATTGCTAAACAATCTGGAAACCACAAAGAAAAATTAGAAATAGTCCTTGCCTTTAAGTCCTTAACAATATTGTCAAGGAATCAGAGACTTGATCAGCAATATGAAATTATGTGATCATTAGCAGGAATTTGAGATCATAAAATTGATCCAATTTAGCTGACTTCTAAAGAAGGCAAAGTATGGTTTTATTAACACCATGAATTTTTTTTAAGATTTTATTTTTATGTAATCTCTACACTCAATATGGGGCTTAAATCTACAATCCCAAGACCAAGAGTCATCAGCCAGGTGCCTCAAAACATGTTCTTTTTTCTCTATATCCAACCTGGGGCTTGGACTCATGACCCTGAGATCAAGAGTTACATGCTTTACTGACTGAGTCAGCTAGGTACTCAATATCATGATTTAATTAAAGAGGCAAATGAAATTTTCATGAAGATTGTTATATACTGGAAATATGGCCCCTGGTAATTTATAATCAGGTCACATTGGAAAAATATGGTAGAAACCAGCAGGCTAAGGATGACAGTTGTTGAATAACTTATGTGAGGTTAAGTTTAAATTTATATATAAGGGAGCTGTATTAATGTCTCTCAGCATTCCCAAAGATATGCCTGTCCAATTCCACTGGATCGGTATCCCCATTGAGTCCAAAGAAGACCCTGAACACGAAGTATACTTCCATATACCTTTTCGGCTTAGTCTCTAGCTTTTGATCATAGGGAGGTTGTTTCTGTTTCATTTTTCTGAGTTCCTGTTTCCTTCTCCTCTTAATATAATTCTTAAGCATCACCAGAATGTTCTGAAGATGATGAAACAGTACTATACTGTCATCCCTACTCCAGGCACTAAAACTAACAGTCAGCCAAATAAAACAGTTAATAGATCTTCCTAATAATGGACATAATTCCACAAAGATGACCAAACTATTACAATTCTTAAAACCAACACACATCATGAAGCCATAGGTACCAAATAATTAGATCTTGCAGTGTTCTAATTTTAAAAACAGACAATTGACTTGCAAAATTGAAAAGAGAGGGGGTGCCTGACTGGCTTAGTCGGGTAGAGCATATAACTTTTGATTGCAGGGTTCTAGGTGTAAGCCCTATGCTGGGTGTGAGGCCTACTTAAAATATTTTTTTAAATAAAATAAAATATCAAAATTTGGAAAGAGAAACTCTAAGACTAGTACGTGGGGGCAAGAATGCAGATTTAAGTGTGAGCATACAAAAGTGTTGGTGTAAACTACATAAACAGGTGAATATGTACCTGTGCATGAATACATAGGAATGAAAGTCATAGGAATAAGAATGGTTATATATATGCTAAATCTATTAATAACAATAGAGACATCTGGACACTGGGAGTATGGGAGAAATCCGTGCCTAGTGAATTAATAATTAAGTTTGAAATTTAAAACAAGAATGAAGAAATTCCTTCAAAAGAGAAGAAAAAAGCCTCATGAGGATTGGAGAGAAAAAACTTGGCATCAACTTTCTTCTTAAAGAAATACTACTACTCTCTCTCTCAAATAAATAAATCTTTAAAAAAGTGGGGGCGCCTAGGTGGCTCAGTTAGTTAGGTATCCAACTTGTGATTTCAGTTGAAGTTGTGATCTCATAAGTCACGGGATCAAACCCCATGTCAGGCTCCAGACTCAGCAGAGAGTCTGCTTGGGATTCTCTTTCTTCCTCTCCCTCTGCTCCTCCCCCTGCTCTTGTACTCTCTCTCTCTTTCTCTCTCTCTCTCCCTCTCTCTCAATACATCCTTAAAAAAAATACTACAGTCCTCTACATGAAGAAATTTAGATGAAAAAGTTTAAAAAGTGAGAATTCAAAACAAATCATCAAACTTTTCTTTTTTTTAAAAAAAGATTATTTACTTATTTTAGAGAGAAAGAGAGAGCAAGGGTGGGGTGCTGAGGGACAGGAAAAGAGAGAATCTCAAGCCGACTCTGTGCTCAGTGCATGCCTGACACAGAGCTCAAGACCCTGAGATTATGACCTAAGATAAAACCAAGAGTCAGATGCTCAACCCACTGAGTCACCAAGGAGCCCCTTCTTCTAAAAATATAGGGGAAAATATATTTCTACATGCCAAGAGAAAGTTACATTGGAAAGAAAAAGATAGGCAGTGGTTAGGCTGACAGAAAAGGATACTATGCCCCAGAGATTGCACGAAATTGTCCGATAAAAAGGAATAAAACACTTTACGTATTAAAATGGAACGAAAGGGATCCCTGGGTGGCGCAGCAGTTTGGCGCCTGCCTTTGGCCCAGGGCGCGATCCTGGAGACCCGGGATCGAATCCCACATCGGGCTCCCGGTGCATGGAGCCTGCTTCTCCCTCTGCCTGTGTCTCTGCCTCTCTCTCTCTCTCTCTGTATGACTATCATAAATAAATAAAAATTAAAAAAAAAATAAATAAAATGGAACGAAAAAAATCCAAACATGCCTACATCTAAGAAGCCATAGAATTCGTAAAGTCGGGAACTTAAATACAAATACTATATAATAAGTCCTGGTTAGCTCCATGCATCAGAATTAGAAAAAAAAACTCAAAGAACTTGCTACAGATTGAATGTTTGTAAGCTCCACTAAAATCTATAAGTTGAAATCTAGTTCCCAATGTGATGGTATTGGGAGGTGGGGCTTTGTGAGGTACTTAGGTCATGAGGGCAGAGCTTTCATGAAGGAGACCTCAGAAAGTTCCCCTGCCTCTACCACTGTGTAAAGACATAGCAATAAAATAAGGTGGCAAGCCTCTTTGCAGAAGCAGTGGGCTCTCACCAAAAAGAATCTGCTGGTGACTCAATCTTGGACTTCCCAGCTTCCAGAACTCTGACATATAAATTTATGTTGTTCATGACTACTCAGTCTGGTTTTCTGTTAAAGTAGCCCAAATGGACTAAGACAGAACTAGTAAGAAGTAGTTTGACTAAACAGTGAGAAAGTTGTTCAGATGAGCAAGGGAGCTGAATTTACATGGATGGAAGGGAAACATCTGAGGCTGAAAGTTCTCAGAGATTTAGGGGCAGAGAGTGGGAGCAAAATGATAGAGCAGGTTGTCTTGAGCTCAATCTAGCTGAGCAGAGCTAAGAAAACATATAACCGTTTAATGAAAGATAATGTTTTTTGACAGTTCTAGGTCAATTATGCGGTGCCTTGCACACTGGTATATAAATTAATGTGCATGACTCATTTTAGCAAAACATCCACTGCATGACATTTTTAGCCTTATATAAAAATAGAGCACTCTCAGAGAATACCAGTGCTGGGTCATGAGTTAAGAGTCAAGCTAAAAGGTAACTTATGTGTTTCTTATGATGATGGATATCATAGTTGTCCAAAGCACAACTCAAATGATAATATAACACGTGGAAAAATATTCAATTTAGTCACAGTATATTCAGACTCAAACCTGCAAAGAGTACTTCTCCACATCGGATAGGTTTCCGTGGTCTTGTCCTTGGTCCCTGCATTAGTGGTCGTTCTTGAGGCAATAGGAGATAGTTTTTAGCTTCATCTACCAAGTCTCTGTGGAGAAAACCTTGCCTTTATTCCAAATGTCTAAATAACATTGTTAGTCAAATCCCAATATGGTTTAGGAATATGTAAGTTGGCAAAGGGGAGCAAGCATAAATCAAACCAAATCATGAATGCCAGCTAATATTAAAAAGTCACAAACATGAGAGAATTGATGCCAGCCACATTACAAGTTGTAAATTGATTGGTATTTCCACCAAGACTTGCTATCTTAGTGTAAAATTTAGCCTAAAACTCAGTAGGCTTGGGGCCAACAGTAATGTATGGGAAAAGTAAAACTTACAACTCAATTACCAATCTCCATAGTTACTGCTTTCTAATGAATTTTATTAGATTCTGCAGGATACTAGCAAAGCGGCACATCAGCCCTGGCCCTAGATATTTGTTAGATGAGTTAAACATTAAAACTAGGTCAAAAATTGGACTGCTAAAAAGAAGCACTGTACTGTCATTTGATATTAATTTACTATCTGGCACTGTATGAAATGGTTTACTCACAAGTCTACTGAGGATGAACAATTTTTTTTCTATTATAAGGTACTTTCTTTTTTTTAATAATAAATTTATTTTTTATTGGTGTTCAATTTGCCAACATACAGAATAACACCCAGTGCTCATCCTGTCAAGTGCCCCCCTCAGTGCCCGCCACCCAGTCACCCCCAACCCCCGCCCTTCTCCCCTTCCACCACCCTTAGTTTGTTTCCCAGAGTTAGGTACTTTCTGAGAAGATCCTAGTAATTATACTTATTGAATACAATATCCTAACACAAAATATTTATGTGTGTACTCCTCTTACTTGAGTCCTCTGAGTGATTCAGTGCCTGATCAATGCAAATTCAATCTCAAATTCTTTCTTAATTTTGAACGTATTTCCTAAAATATATTTTCATTTCTCTAAATTTTAATGTTATAAAGAGTAATTTATTGCTGCACGACCTAGTCCCAAGCATGATCCAATAATGCACTTCCAATATATGGCTTTGATAAGACTCCTTCTGAGTTTATTTAACCTAAAAAACCCCAGAAAAACCAATAATCTCCTCCCCATAATCCCAAGCTAATGACCAAGAGCTTTTTCGAGCTTCTTCAGCATTAAAAACAAAGACTGTGATCTCCTAATGGCCAGTTTTAATTAAGTGCTCAGGGGTTCCTAGAAAGAGTACTATAGTACAGTATAGCATAGTATAGCAAATACTTAGCAAGCCAAACCAAAATTAATAGTAACAACAAGAACACTTACAGTTCTGTGTCATTTCCTGTTTTGAGGGTTTAATATGTATTAACTTGCCAATTACCCTATGGAATAAGTACTATTATTATCCCTACTTTACAGATGAAGAAACTAGAGTAGAAAGAGGTTAAAGTAACTTGCCTAAGGTCCCATAGCTAGTAAATGGTGAGGTCAGGATATCAGGAAGGGGCTTCTTTTAAAAGTGACTTTAGAAGTACTTTTACTTTGTGTATTAGAACCAGTACAATCTTATTTATGTTTTATGAGGGAAGGACAACTTTGCCTGTTTCTTCAGCTTTCAGAATTCATAATTCATACAGTTTTCTTTCTGCTATTGTAATGTTTGAGGGAATTGTCATTTGTTTGTTTTTTAAGTTTAAAAGACAAATATCTAAAACCACCTCTGACATCTCTTGTTAAAAGGACAGGCTTCAGATTATAGAAGAAATGCAAATGAATCTACATGTTCTACCTCTGTTCTAGGGATTTGTAATACTAGAACAAGTTTCTTTAGTCACTAAGGGAGACCCAAAGGTCAGTGTAGTTTAAAGAGTTCTGAGTACTGACTTGCTCTTTCATTTTTATATACATAAAAATGGTTAAAAATACCATATGGCTTGATTTGAATCTAAATCTTAAAATCTATCAAACTGGGAAAAGTAATTTATTAAACTGTGCCTATATTATAGAGATAGTACAATAAAATAGGTGTTTTCTTTGTATTATAAAAGCATTTAGAATTTCTTTCAATCAAAAAACATTATGAAACTATTCCATCAAGCTCTAGTGGAAATCTTTCCACAGATGCTTGAGGAGTAATCCTTTGACTCTGTCTACATCCTCAAAAAGTAAGGCTGGTCCTATTCCTTAGGCAGGCATTGTGATGGAATGAAAAAGTGCTCCTGACACTTGTTGACAGAGTCAACAGCATTAACTACCTCAAGAAAAACAGATATTAGCAGAGAACTGCCTCTTCAAATTCAAGCTTGCATTAAAATCTTAGAAATCTACCTCTTTATTGTCACTTCTACACCAATTAGCACCACACATAAAAACTAATGGAATGGAATACTGGAAGTTCAGTCATCTCTTCTTCCATCTCCTCCTCTTGTCCCTAACCCAGAAGAAAAACCTGTTAAATATCGTCCTGGTGTCAGCACTAGAAATACAAATATTTAGGAAGCAAAATGAATAAGGAAATTAGGAGAAAAAGGAGAAAACAGGAATGCTAGTTGTTCATTTTTCCTACCTAGGGCCATTCATACCTGCATTCTTCATCACTTTTGATGAGGGGATCAGAGCCTACGGTGCCCACCAGGAACTTGGGACTAAGCAAAGGCAGACGAACATGCTGCAGTACCTAAGAGGTAATAAATACCATTAAAGGCACAAGCTTCCACTTGCAAGATATTTGAGAGAATACATAACCCCTGCTCCCATACTGTGGTTTCCAATTGCTTTGGGATCTAATTGAATTAATTTGATTTAATTAATAGATAATAAAGAGGGAGGGAGAGCATAAATACTAAACCTAAATTTACTCTACAATTCAGTAATCAGAATAATCAGAAAATTGAAAGCACACTAATATCACTTTAGAATGCTCTCAGTAATATAAGCTCCTCTATAATTAGCTTATATGACTGGACTGTAATAATCGGAAGAATATCCTATTAAATTGCTAAAGACTACAATCATAATAACAAGAACACTAACATTTCATTTAGTGATCACTTATGGCCTGTATCATCCCTGTACTCCTCAAAATGAGATGGGATTTCCAAGCCACATTGGGAAGGAAACCAAGATAATGGCTATCTTTGTTTTCTTTTGTTCATTTAGTATTATTTGGGTTCTGACTTGTGCTATAATCCTAACTTAGGGTTGATGCAAAATAGAGAAAACCAAGGAGAAAAAATTCATAAACACTGAAAATGCTTCTAAACACTATCTCCTTGATTCCTGGGAGACAGATGGTCTCTCTTACAGTCTAATATAAGGGGCAGTGACAACTGTTTCTTTTTTGCAAGTCAAATATATACTATTTCATCCAGTACAAAAGAAGACAGTTACTTGGAGAAACAGTCCCATCATACCTGGGGTAACTGAGGACGTCTTTCTTGAATACTGTATTTGACCCAGGCCATCACTGCATTGAACACCTGTTCTTCACTGCGAACGTTTAGTTCATCACTAGATATTATATCAATGAGCTGATTGGCTGGAAGCAACATGAACTCTTCACTTTCCATTACCTGTTCAAAGTTAGGTTAAGAATAAAGAAAAAAACTCTGTGATCTATGATCACATTTAATGTACTGTTTCAATACTGTTCTTTCAGGGTTATGGGGCAAAACTCTATTCCATAATGGAGCTAAAGCTCAAAATAGTCTAGAATTGGGGACACCTGAGTGGTTTAGCGGTTGAGCCTCTGCCTTTGGCTCAGGGCGTGATCCCGGGATCCAGGATTGAGTCACAATAAATTTTTATTTATTTTTAAGATTTTTAAAAAAGATTTTATTTATTCATCACACACACACACAGAGATAAAGATAGAGAGAGAGATAGAGAGAGAGAGAGGCAGAGACATAGGCAGAGGGAGAAGCAGGTTCCATGCAGGAAGCCCAATGTGAGACTTGATCCCGGGACTCCAGGATCATGCCCTGGGCTGAAGGCAGACACTTAACTGCTGAGCCACCCAGGCATCCTCTATTTTTAAGATTTTAATTAATTTATTTGGTAGAGAGAGCGAGAGTACAAGCAGGGAGAATAGGTGGGGGAGAGGGAGAAGCAGGGTCTCTGTGGAGTAGGGAGCCCAATGCGAGCTCAATCCCAGGACCCCTGGTATCATGACCTGAGCTGAAGGCAGATGCCCAACTGACTGAGCGACCCAGGCACCCCAAATCTTTAGTTTTAAAGAATAGATTTTGATATTTGAAAATAGTGGGATAAAATTAAATGTCAAATCTGTTTTTAAAAAGTGTATGAAGAAGTTAGATTATTTTAAATGAGAAATTAAGTATAACTATAAAATATAACTCTATTATCTTTAGTGGGGTATAAACACCTTTTAGTCATGGTGTATTCCGCTTTTTAATTGGAATCAACTTACTAATACTTTATTGGCATTTTTCCCATCTAAATTAATGAGAGAGACCTGTCTGTAGTTTTCTTTTGCTATCTGTGTTTTTTTTTTTTTTTTTTTCTATCTGTGGTTTTGATATCAGGGCGATTTTGTCTTTATTTGCCAACCTCCTTTTCTTTAAATTTAAAAAAAAATTTTTTTAAAGACTATTTATCTCAGAGACAGAATGAACAAGAGGAGGGGCAGAGGCAGAAGCAGATTTTATTATCCAGGAATAGAGAAAATTAAATTATTTCACAAAAAAGTACCAAGCCTAGATAGTTTCACAGAAAAATTCTACCTAAGTTTCAGAAAGGATATAGTTCCAATGTTATATATATTGCTTCAAAGCATAGAATATGCAGGAAAACTTCTAACTCATGTTCATGAAGTGTATATATTTAACCTGATAAAGACAGCACAAGAAAATGCAAAGACTAGCATCACTTAACAATATCAATATAAAAAGACTATATAAGGGGCACTTGGGTTTGCTCAGTGGTTGAGCATGTGCCTTTGGCTCAGGTCATGATCCTGGGGTCCTGGGATCGAGTCTCACATCGAGCTCCCCTTAGGGAGCCTGCTTCTCCCTCTGCCTGTGTCTCTGCCTCGCTCTGTGTCTCTCATGAATAAATAAATAAACCTTAAAAAAGGACTATATAAACTATTAGTGAATAGATTCCAACATCACATTAACAGTACACCATGACCAAAATGTGTACCTAAAATACAAAGATGCTTTAATTTTAGGACCTCACTTATGTAATTCATAATAATGGGTTTAAGGAGAAAATTCATATGATTACCTCCATAAGTACTGATAAAACCCTTGACAAAATTCAATACCATTCCTAATGAAAAGCATTTAAGAAAACAGGAATTGGTGGACATGATAAAATATTCACACATCAATCCTAAAAACAGTATATTAGTTAATGGGTAAACACCAAAGTCATTCCAAGTAATTCCAGAAACAAAGCAAGTATGTCCAATATTTCCATTACTATTTAACATTTTACTAGAAGTATTAACCCAAGCAACTAAAGGGGAAAAAACAACCAGAGGCATCAACAACTGGAGGAGGATAAATAAAATGATTAATATGCAGATAACATGACAGGATGCTCATAAAACTATAAAGAATCAATGGCAAAAAATAACCCAAAGAATAAAAAATTTAGTGAGATAGGTTTCATACACATTAATGGCAATTGGTTTGAAGCTGTAATGAAGGGGGAAAAACTACTTACAATAGCAACAAAAAAAATACACTTAGTAACTTAAGAAGAAATGTATAAAACTTAAATGAAGAAAACTATAAAACATTCCTAAGAGATAAAATATAAAACTGAAGAAACGAAAGACATCTCTCATTTCTTAATAGAACACATCATAAAGTGTTTTCTTTTTTAAGATTTTATTTATTTATTTAAGAGAGAGAGAGAGAGACAGAGATGATAGTGAGAGAGAGCACAAGGAGGAAGGAGAGGGAGAAGCTCCCTGCTGTGCAGGGAGCCGGATGTGGGGCTGGATCCCCAGACCCCAGAATCATGACCTGAGCCAAAGGCAGTCACTCAACTGAGCCACCCAGGTGCCCCACGACTGCTCTTCTACACTTATAAATTGATATGATCTCAATAAATACACCAAGGTTTTTTCTTAGAGCTAGATAAGTTGCTACTAAGTTTACCTGGAAAAAATAAACATACAATGAAGTTAGGAAAACATGAAAAACAGAGTTAAATGGGAGGGGTATTAATGACCCTACTCTATATTAAAATATACTACAAAGCCTCAATAAACTAAAACATTGTAGAAAACATTGTGGTAGTGCTGTATGGCCTACACTAGAAGATCTAGAACCCATCCCATACAGAAATACAGTATATAATAAAGATGTTATCTCAAATCATTAGGGCAAAAAGAGACTTTTAAATAAGTGGTACTGGGACTAGATAGATATTTACCAAAAAGATAATAGTAAGTATCTGATACCCTACACAAGATAAATTCAGAGAGACCATATACACACTAGAAAAAAATATGGTTGAATTCCACTGTAACCTGAGGAAACGGGAAGCCTTCAAACTGACTCAAAAGCCAGATGCAATAAAGTAAAAGATTTAAACATCTGACAATATTTAAAAAAAAAAAACAACTTTTGCATGACCAAAAATACCATAAGCAGAGTTGAAAGACAAATGCAAACTGGGACAAAGAGTTTGTCACGTAGCACAGACAGAAATTATCGCTGTTAACACAGAACTTTAAAACACTGAAGAAAAAAAAAAAAAGAAAGAAAAAAAAAATAAAACACTGAAGAGAAAAAAGATTAATAAAATTGAATAGAAAAGTGGGCAAAGGATAATCACAAACAATAATAAAAATTATTTTAAAAAGGCCTCCTAAACATATGGAAGATATTCAATTTTACTTATGTTAAGATAAATGCAAATTAAAACCACACTGAGATTCCATTTCTCATCTATTAGACTGGCAAAAATTCAAAAGGTTGACAATATATTCTGTTAGTGATGTCATGAGGAAATAGTCACCCTCATATATTATGGTCAGAATGGTTCCATCCCCATAGAAGGAAATTTGGTGATATTTAACAAAATTACATACAGTTAACCATTGGCCCTGCAGTCCTATTTCTAGGAATTTATCCTGAAGATAAACCTCTAACACTGAAATATTCAAACACAAGACTATTCATTGCAGCATTATTTGTAATGGCAAAACACTGAACACTAAATGCTCAAACATAGGAAACTAATTGAACGAACTGTGGTAGTACACACAAGGGGAAGAATGCAGCTGTGGAGACAGAACAAGATCTCTATGAACTGATATGGAATGAATTCTGGAATAAATTAAGTAGAAGGCAAAGTGCAAGAGAACAGAATGCTACCTTTTGTGTAGGACAGAAATGGAAATTTAAAAACCATACACGTATCTGCTTAATTTTGTGAAAGTAAGCACAGGAAGGATAAACCAGACTATTAAAGCACCAAAATAATAAGTGGTAACAAAGGACTATAATCTATCAACTAGAATAAAAGTCTAGGAGTCCATAATGCTCATTAATCATTCAGAAGAAGGCAAATTTTTCCTGATAGCAGAACTTTGATAGAAAAGTGGGGAATTTTTTTTCAATCCTCATTTTACAACTATCATAGTAATAACTCATTTGGGCAGAAATAATCAATGGATGTGAAAGTGAATAAAAGCTTTATAAGGAATAGGATATTTACATGGATTCAAAGCATCTCTGTAAAAGTTCTGACTAATTACAAAAGGAAAAATAATAACTTAATAGGAAACTTTAGGGACTCCACTTAACCAAGTGATCAAAGTTAACATAATCAGTAATGGGACAAATCGATAACATGTACTTCTATCATGCACTGAGAAACATGAAATATCACTTACGTAGCACTTCTGCCAAGATGTATAACTTGAATCTACTCATCAGGAAACATCAGACAAGTGGCCTATGCTCTTAAAGGTGGAGGGAACTACTCCTGATTATCCAGAATTCAAAAAAACATGACAATTAAATGCAGTATAATCATCTGCTCTGGAAGCTGGACTGGAAAACAATTGTTATAAAGAACAATACTGGGACAGTTGGTGAAACTGGAATGGGGACTATGGATTAAATAATGTTTTTATCAATGTTAAATTTCCTGAATTTGATAAGAAGTGTTGTAAGAGAAATTTGTAAAAAATTCATAAATAAAGGTCCTTGGCCTTAGGAAATATATGCTGAAGTGTTCAAGTTCATATAGGAATATGATGTATACAATATGTTCTCAAATTGTTCAGAGAAAAATATTTGATTTAACAAGGAGAGAATGGTAAAGCAAATGTGGCAAAATGTTAACAACTGGTAATCTGGGTAAGGGATACATGAATTTCTTGTAAATTTGAATTTTTTTTCAAATAAAGTTAAAATGTTGTTTTTCCAACCTGATAGGTTAACAATGGTATCTTGTTCTGATGTATGTTTCTTTAATTATGTGTAAGGGTGGCTAAGCTTTCATATGTTTATTTACATTTGAATATCTTTTTACACATATTCATGCCCTTTTACCTAATTTTCTACTGTGTTTTTCATGTTTTTTTCTCACTGAATTTGTATGAGTTTTATAGGAATTATTTTTCTTTTCTGTTCAGTATGCTCCATGTAGGAGTTTGGCATGGATTTTTATATTTAGTTTATGGTGCTATTGCTGCTGTTGTTGTTGTTATAAAGAATAAAAAATTCTTAATTTTTAGACAATTAAGTTAATCGATCTTTCTTTTTTTTTTTTTTTTTTTAATCGATCTTTATGGTTTCTCAGTTGTATCCTGCTTGGAGAGGTCATTTTTACTACTAGACAACTAATGGTATCTTCTAGAACTTTAGAATTTTGTTTTTTAGATTTATTCATCTATTGGGATTCCATCTTTATTTTTTCTCCCAAGTTACCATTTTCCAATTGACATTTATTAAACAATTCTACTTTCCTCCAAAGACTTGAAATGTCAACCTCTGGACTCTTTTCAGTTCCACTGATCTATACCTTCTCTAGTACCAAAATGTTTGTAATTTTTTATTATTTTTTTTAAAGATTTTATTTTTATTTATTCATGAGAGACACACAGAGAGAGAGAGGCAGAGACACAGGCAGAGGAAGAAGCAGGCTCCATGCAGGGAGCCCAACGTGAGACTCGATCCCAGGTCTCCAGGATCATACCCTGGGCTGAAGGCAGCGCTAAACTGCTGAGCCATCCGGGTTGCCCTGTTTTAATATTTTTTATGGCCAATTGCCCTAATATTAATTTTTGGAAACTTACTGGCTATGCTAGAATATATGCACACACACAATTTCCTCATTAAAAAAAAATAAAATCCTTTCTGTTGCATTTCAGTATCTCACACTCCCAGTTTTCCTCTTCTTTCCTCTAGTTATTCCGTTTCCTCTGCCGTTGCTCTTTCACTAACCATCCTTCAATGCTGGAAGAATTTTAAGGCTCTTCTCTTCTATCTCCTCTCTCGGTGATCTCATTGGCATTGATTTTTTACTTTGTTCATGTTACTTTTTTTGTTACAAAAGTTTTAAATTTTTATGCAAATTTACCAATCTTTTACGGTTTCTGGATTAAATAGGCCTTGAAAGGATTAAGCCATCATAGTTTCATTACTATGATCTAATTACTATTTTGATGACTCCTACATTTTAGTCTCAGTCTAACCTCTAAGATTACAGACTCTTTAACTGTGGCCTGGCTCAATATCTCTATTTAGACATCTTATAGGTGTCTTGAATATATCTAAAAGGAAACCCATGGGCAGCCTGCGCGTGGCTCAGCGGTTTAGTGCTGCCTTCAGCCCAGGTTGTGATCCCAGAGACCCGGGATCAAGTCCCACATCGGGCTCCCTGCATGGAGCCTGCTTCTTCCTCTGCCTGTGTCTCTGCCTCTCTCTCTCCGTGTCTCTCGTAAATAAATAAATAAATAAATAAATAAATAAATAAACAAACAAACAAACCTAAAAAAATAAAAAAATAAAAGGAAACCCATGATCTTATCTCCTCAAACTGCTCCTTTCTCCAGTACATTTGTAGTACAAATTCCCAGAAACTGGACTGCTGAGTCAAAGAATGTGGACAAATTGTGCAATTTTGATATATACTGCCAAATTTCCTTTCAATGAGATTGCATTGATTTATATTCATACTAGCAATGTAGCTCCATTACCTTGTCTCTATGGCCTTGTCAACAGGGTGAGGAATCAAATTTCTAGATATTTGTAATATAATAGATTATAATTTGTAATCTGAGAAATGAAGAATAGAACTTTGATACACTTTTAATTTGTGTTTCAGTTATTATGAACAATTAATTTGCTGCAGATTTCATATGCTTAAAGGCAATCTGAATTTTTTTACTGTCCGTTTTAGGTTACATCATTGGTCTACGTTATTGACCAATAAGATCTCTTGCTGTATTAAAGAGATTATTGACTGTAATAGTTGCAAATATTTTGCCCCACTTTGTCTTTTTAAAAAAATATTTTACTTTTAAGTAATCTGTATATCTAACATGAAGCTTCAACTCACAACCCTGAGATCAAGAGCTGCATGCTCTATTAACTGAGGCAGCCAGGTACCACCCACCTCCTCAATTTGTCTTTGTCTTGTTATTGTTAGTTTTACCATGCAAAATTTTCTTATTTTTAGGTAGTCAAATCTATCAATATTTTCCTCTATAACTTCTGTGTTAGTCAATTAGAAAGGCCTTTCTCAATTCAAGATTAAAAAGGAATTGCTACATGTTATCGTCTGGTATTTTCATGGTGTCATCCTCCCTTTTGCTCTCTGCGTTTCTATTTATTTATTTGGTTGTTTATTTATTTATTTGATAGAGAAAAAAAGAGAGAACGTGTGTGTGTGTACACATACAAGAAGGGGGAGTGGTAGGCAGAAGGAGACTCCCTACTGAGCAGGGAGTCCATGCAGGGCCAGGGCTCGATCCCAGGACCCTGGGATTATGACCTGAGCTGAAGATAGAAACTTAACTGACACCAAGGTGCCCCACACTGGGTTTCTCAATCTAGTTATGCTTTTTTCATGTCTCAGAATTTTGTAGGAGCTGCTCCAAAACCAAAATTAAATCTCTCTGTAATATGTTAAATCATCCAGGCTTTTTTGTAGCACCTATTAACTGTAATTAATTATTTGTGTAATTATGTACTCAATGGATATCCTCCTTGCTAGATTAAAACCTCTATGAGAACACACACCCTAGGCTTCTTGCTCACTACTATAGGTAGCCTTTTTCCCAAGCACAGTGGCTGAAACATAGTGGCTTTATACATATTTATTAAATAAATGAAAAATAACAAATTTAATGAAAAATTCTTTTCATATACATCTAATTTTATTTTTTTTGATTGTTAGTTCTCCAAGTAACTGATGACTTACTATTTATTCTGCTGAGCAATCTATATAATCAGGAAAGCAATGTTTCATGCAAATGACTTTTACCAGGTATCTTATCAGACACAGATCTCCTAATAAATTAATAAACTGTATTCTGACTTCTAAACTAGTTTATTAATATGGCTAAGGAGAATCAAATCCCTAAACCTTTACTTCTGTTAACAGAACATAAAATTGGTCTCTAAAATACAAACCAGCTAGAACTCACTATAATTTATTTCTTTGGTATTATTATGAATTAGAATCAGCAGTAAATACCCAAACAGGTACACGTTAGCAGAACGTGAACTCATATTACTCTCCTGACCAATACAGTATGACCACATTCAAACTACTAAGTACAACTCACCTCTTGAAAGTTATGTTGAGTGAACTTGTCTGCTATCCTGAGCAACTCACGACATGAATGTGTGTCAGCAAATGCCCGAATGCCCAGGCAATTAGAAGGATCTAATTGTCTCTTTAAGAATTCACAGCAGGCTTCCTGTATTTCTGCCAGCTGAAGGAGGCAAGCAGCTGGCAGAAGGGTCTGAACATTGCCCTCTTCCACAGTTATCTGGGAGGTATATGCAAAGTCAATCAGTAGTTCCATAGCCCTCTCATCTATGTCTCGGATCACTACTTCTGTCTGACGGCTCTCCGCCAATTCTCCTGTAAACATAGCTCGGAAGTAGGGACTACAGGCTGACAAAATGACTCGATGGGCATATATCTTCTTAGCGCCCACAACTAGCACCACATCGCATAGCTCCCGGTGCTTTCTCAGAAGGTTAATCACTTCCAAGGTTTGTCGAGGGTGCTTGTCTGAGATATAGGGCATGCGGGCAGGTTGGGGAACCCCTTCTGGCAGTTTATTGGGGTCTCCAAGGGTGCAGCGGCTTGTTACATCCATTCCAGTCTCTCCTGGTCGAATGTTGGTACACCTACAGGAATGGGGGAAGGAAGGAAGAAGAGATGATGGCAATATTATTAGAAACTCACTCTTGCCATAAAGTATTCATCAGTAAAGAGACAGGGAAACCTGTGGGTAATCAAGGGAGAATTAAGATCCCTAAGAGCATCCATTCTAAGAATGCTAGGACTCATAAACTTCCTTAAAGTCTTCTGAAGAACAAACATTATTAATTCCAAATCAGAGCACTTTGACTATGTACTCCTATATAATAAATGATAATTCTTTTTTCATCTCAAAAGCACTCAGATTAGACTATCTTGGGCTACATCTTTTACAACTACCTGCAATACATTAATAAAAATTTATGAAAAAAACTTTAAAAATTTATTTACTCTTGAGAGACAGAGAAAGAGAGAGAGAGTGAGAGAGAGAGGCAGAGACACACAGGCATTGGGAGAAGCAGGCTTCATGCAGGGAGTCTGACGTGGGACTCAATCCCGGATCTCCAGGATCAACACCGTGAACTGAAGGTGGCACTAAACCGCTGAGCCACCCGGGCTGCCCCTACGAAAAACACTTATAAATGATTCTTTTTCTGCACAAAACAGACCTGTGGACTTTAATTACTTAATCTGGTTTAGCCAAAATATTGTTACGTTATTTTTATAAGACACAGAAATGTTTATTTCTCATTATCATGGATAATATTCTCTCAGGTTCACCATAAAAGCTATAAAATATAGCTCATGCTGCATGAAAAGATCAGAAAAATGAGGCCAAGGACCCCCAAATTAACTTTATATGTATTACTACATTTACTTATTCTAAGATACATAGTTTTCACAGTTTATACAGGCTATCACAGTGGTTCTAAGTAAAAAACAAACTAAACTTAAAAAAAAAAAATCACAAGCATGTTGCTGGGATGCTATAGATAATTGCTGATGGCCAGACATAATTCAGGACATTCTTTGGTCTGTGAAAGAGCGGAAAGCTTAGAATTGAACTTTGTGATATTGAAGAAAACTTAGGATCAATTTATATGGGTAAATACATGCTAGACTGTCAGCTAATAAAAGCTTTACATACCTTTAATGTAATGTTTACACTTCTAAAAAGTTATTAAGTGAGCCATTTGTCTTATAAGCAAGGAAGTATAGTAAATAACTGTAATCACATTAGTTTGTTTGTAAAAAGGCAAAGAATCAAACCAAATATTTTAGAAGCCATTCCCAGGGAGAAATGAGTTAAAGTTCTCTTCTCTGCATAAGTTTTAGTCCAACCAAAGGTGTCTCAAAATATTTTACCATACCTTAAATTAAGATTTCTTTTATTCCCCCCTTCCAAGTCTAACAGCTGACCCTTGGGTACTATGGCTACTCTGTCACTAGCGAGCATAAAGTTTCAAAGTATACTGTGGAACCGATGGACCTGGGTTGAAATGCTAGTACTCACAATTACTGGGCAAGTTACTTAACCTTTTTAATTCTGTTTATTTGGCTTTAAAATGGGTAAGTATCTACTCCCTATAGCAAAGATGAAAGGAGATAATGTATATAAATGCTTCTAGCTCAAGACTTAGTACATGTTAACAATTTTAAATTTTAGCTGCCCTAGTAATAGAACTATCTACATTCCTTTCAGAGAAGGTGGTTATGCTTAACTATATTAGAAATTAAATCTGAGGGCAGCCCGGATGGCTCAGTGGTTTAGCGCCTGCCTTCAGCCCAGGGCATGATCCTGGAGACCTGGGATCGAGTCCCATGTTGGGTTCCCTGCATGGAGCCTGCTTCTCCCTCTGCCTGTGTCTCTGCCTCTCTGTGTCTCTCATGAATAAATAAAGTCTTCTAAAAAAAAAAAAAAGAAAATCTGAGTTGATATGCTTCAATTAATATTTAAATAAATTCTGAATAACAATAATCCGAAGGGTCTGGATTGAAGTTTATCTTAGAAATCTTTTCTTCACAGTTTATGAACATTAAAGTGGTAAAGAAGATAGCAGGTGAAATATTTTTTTACTTAGTAGTACTCTTAAGAGCCTCTGGACAAAGATTTTGTTAGACTACTTTGGGACTAGAGATATTAAATCTGACAATAAGCCTCATTCGTTTAAAAGTACTACATACGTTAGGGTGTGTGGGTGGCTCAGTCAGTTAGGTGTCCGACTCTTGATTTCAGGGTTGTGAGATCAAAGCATTGCATTGGACTGTGTGCTGGCATGGAACCTGCTTAAAATTCTCTCTCCCCCGCTCCCTCTCTCTCTCCTCCTAATAAAAGTACTACACACGTCCAATTATTCCTACCAAATCAGTCAGAATCAATGAAGGTTTACACTATGATTACAAAAGAAATGTATGGGTCCATAAATAGAAATTCCTCACTTTACAAATAAATAATTTTCTAAAGGTTTAATTTTATGTTGACTGTTTGGAGGTTTGTATTTTTCTACAGTAAGAGTACTATAAATGAGGGCTAGGTTTAGTTGTAAAATCAATTCAGTATGTCACAAGCAGCACTAAAACAATGAAACAGAAGAAAAGAAAAAAATATTGGTATGCATTCCCTTTAGTTAAACATGTTTTAACTCTGTGTTGCATAAACATATAAATTTATATACATTTGTATAATTGGGTCCCTCTGTAGGCTGTATGTTATATCAAATACGTTTAAAAGCTACTGACACAGAGTTCTGACCTGAGTTTTGAAATCCTAAGACACAAGAGCCAACAGGAACAACAAGAAGAAAAAGAACATCTGTCCTTTGGGATTTATTTAGAATTTGCTGTTGGTGTTTTTGGTGGCTTTTGGGTGGGGTGATGACTGGAACTCAGGAAGCTACTCTTACACAAAGACTCTGGAAGTCTGTAAATTGGGCATTTTAAATATATTTAATGATGTGTTACCCTAACTATGTTAAAGGACACACTCTTGAGAGACTGTAATAATTATTTTCCTTTGAAAAGGGATCTGAAAAAAAGGGGGGATGGCAGCTCTGTAAATTTCTCAAATTTGATACATACCGCATCATAGGATCAGGGTATATATGTGTTGTTAGTAAATTTTACATGTTAATGTTCTCCAGACGTCTTTAAATGTGAAAACCACCCTTCCTTGCTTGGTATAATCTGTCACCTAGATTCAAGAATGGAGAGAGATTTGAAATAGGATGGATCATCAGATCATTTAGCATAATACTTTTCAGATGAAGAAACTGATTTGGTAAGGTGACTTGCTTAAAATCATGAAGCTTTCCTTTTAGTAGCAGAGGAGGTCTCCCTGACACTTTCAGATCAACCACAACTATCTCTTGGGGCACTGTAAATATTCAGTAACTGTGACTGATGTGAATGCTGGGTTGGGGAAAGAAGAGAGTTTTAGAATTATTTAACAATTCAAAATAAGATTTTCAGTTTTTTTCCTTATGGATATCCAAATTTCTGTATAATTCTTTTTTAAAAGCCCAGGAAGTTGCAATAAATGCAGATTATTTTGGTCCAGTCATCATAAAGAACTTCATCAGTTAACTATCAGAAGAGTCAAATATCTTGGTAAGATGCCTACAAAATGAATGTCAAGCTTGAAAATAGCATAACAAAATTGAACCTAAGTCTTTTCCAGCTAGAAAATACTCAGATGGTCTAAGAAATTTTCAGAATTATCTTTAAACATTTCTAATAAAATACAGTCAAGGGTTTATTACCTTTTAAAAAGGTATTCCAGATAATATATAAGAGAAGCAAGTGTATACCTTATGTTCATATTTCACATGTAGAAATTCAGGTGTTTACTAGGTAAATACCACAAATTTAAATTGACAAATAACTGTAATGAAGATATTTGCATTTTCATAACCATCAGGCTCTATCTACTGACATGCAGAGAAAAGAGAATCTATGCCCAAGATGGTAATTATTCTTTTTAACAAATATTTACTAATTGCATATAATTTACAAAATATTTAGTTTGAACTGAGAAAAATTCAAAGGAATATATAAAGTCGATCAGGAAATCTAACTGTCTAGAAGGGGAGATATATGAATAACCAGAGAGAGAGGGGAGCCAGGGTACAAATTGTGGTCAGAAAGGCAAAAATCAATAAGGTATTTGTTGATCCTGGAACGATCCTACATCTAATTGGCATAAGCTATAAGGTTAGTTACTTTAAGTGTATGTATTTTTGTTGTGAAGCAGGAATATTAAATTGGGTTATTCTGGAACCTAGGTGAAATATCCTATACCCATGGTCCAGATCATTATATTTCTGTTCCTGATTCTATACTCACTAAGCAGTCATCTGATGAATAATTCTTTTTTTTTTTTCCTGATGAATAATTCTTCCAAAGATATCACCTTATTTAAAAGGAGGGTGTAGGTGGCTCCCACATTCTGATCACTGGGTTTTAGGTTAGCCTCATGTGAGTCTCACAGACTTAATCATCTATGACTATACTGAGATAGTCTAAATATCTGGCCTGCAAAGGACAGTATCAGTTTACTATCCATAATGCTATAGCACCAAGAACTACAGTATAATAAAACACCTATGTTGAAAGAGCCCCTTGAGAAGGAAAGAGGAACAGAAAAGGACATTTTGGGGGAAAAGAAACTACATTTACATTACAAAGGCACAACCTGAAAACGAAGAACCCAGCTGTTCCTTTCTCCAACAGCAACCTGTTTTTCCCAAGTACTTATAAATGCTTCTTTACCTTAGCCCACAGGTGATTCTGTATTCTAGAATAAAAAAATGTTCATAATTCCTGACATCTAGTAGAAACAGCACTGTTTATGCTTGACAATTTATAGACTGAAAAAAAGTGAGTGGTTAAAGAATAATTTTTACCACCTACATAAACAATCAAGGAAACTTTTAATCACACTGTTTAAAGATGCCTTGTACGTAGTAGATGCTGAAAGAATAAATCACATGGTTAACAGCAGTATAATCAAGCTTCTTTAAAAAAAAGAACCACCATTAAAGACAAGATAAATTCAAAAATTCCTATTTTAATATTCACATTGAATGTTGAAATGAAAACATTTTTGTTGTAACCATTATTATGTACATAAACATAGTACTGTTGAACTCAGATATAAACAATTTTTTATTGTGCCTATGTACAATATGGAAGCTCATTTCTACATATCTATCTTTTCATTAAAAGTATTGCACAGCAAAAAAAAAAAAAGTGCTGTTACTACCATATTAGCATAGATCCTGATTTTTAATAATGGCTAATTTCTAAACTCTTATCAATGGTCTAGTTTGCAATCTTGCAAAAAATCTTAAATGTGGTCATTTGGAGAATTCCTGAATTCTCAGAATTCCATCCTCTCAGCTCTCTATACACATTCTTAGGGGAACTCATCTAATCTCATGGTTCCAATCACCCTATGTGAGTGGCTAAAAGAGCCTTATCTCCTGCTTGGATAAGTTCTTCTGAATTTGAATCGATATGAATGTTTCTTATCACACAAACTAAATAGTCTCAGTGACATATCTTTTTTTTTTTTTTTAAGATTTTATTTATTTATTCATGAGAGACAGAGAGAGAGAGAGAGAGAGAGGCAGAGACACAGGCAGAGGGAGAAGCAGGCTCCATGCAAGGAGCCCGACATGGGACTCGATCCCGGGTCTCCAGGATCACGCCCTGGGCTGAAGGTGGTGCTAAACCGCTGAGCTACCCGGGCTGCCCTTTTTTTTTTTTTTTTTTAGCTTTTATTTATTCATTCATGAGAGACACAATTTTGCCAATTTATATTCTCTTCTCTAAACAACCTGAGTGATCCTGCAGAAAAGTCAGATTGTGGGGGACCTGGGTGGCTCTGCTAGCAGACTCTTGGTTTCGCTCAGGTCATGATCTTAGGGTCATGGGACCTGGCCCTGCACTGGGCTCCATGCCCAGTGCCCAGTCTGCTTAAGATTCTTCTCCCCTTCCTCTCCCTCCCCTCTGCTCTTCCCCTCTTCTTGTGTGTGCGCCCTCTCTCACAAATAAATACATCTTTTTAAAAAAGCCAGATTATACCACTCCTCTGGTCAAAATGCTTTCAACATTCATAGTAAAAAACAAAGCATGTAAGGCTTACCAACATCTACAGGACTCTTCCCCTTGCTAACGCTCTGAATTTATCTCCTACTGCTTTCCTCTTGCCCATTATTCTCTGGACACACAGATTTTTTTGCTATTTTCTGGGATATGCCAGACTTCTCAGAGCCTTATTCCTTCCTCCTGAAGGGTTCTTCCCCCAAATATTCATGGAGCTTATGCATTCATTTCTTTCAGATCTCTGCTCAAATGTCAACTTATCAGACCACTGTAAGGGCTAAGGACAGGCCACCTTAAGATGGGCCACTTTGGCATGAATATTATTTTGAGTTAAAAGCAATCCAAACCCAGCAGACTCAGAAAAAGCTCTTAAATCCCCCTCAACTGCCTGCTTTATCAGAAGAGAGCTATTAACAGAGATTTCTCTTTACCTAAGAAACTTATCTACAAATTAGGGTACCCTTGTCTTCCAAACATCTTTCCCTTCTGCTAACGGTCTTTCTCCCCCTTGTACCCTCAGACCCTACCCCTCTCCTTAGCTCATATAAGTATCACATTGCCTGACTATCTTTGGAATTTCCATGTGTGTGTGGATCCTTACAGCAGGCTATTAAATTTTACTTCCTCCTATTAATCTGCTTCATGGTTAATTTGAGTCTAAGTCCAGCTAGAAGCATCTTGAAGGGCAGAGGAAATCCTTCCTCCCCAACACAATGTTATATGAAATAGCATCTCTTAATTCCTACCATTCTATACCCTTTATTTTTCTTCATAAATATATTACCTACTGATATATTAGCTTTCTCCCCCAAATAGAATATAAGACCCATGAGAATAAGCCCCCCCTCTTTTTCTTTGCTCACTGCTATACCCCAATACCTGGATTTAGTGTTCATTAAGTGGTCGTTAAATGAATTCAGCTTTTCTACCTGCCAAAATAAACTATACCATCTGAAGTCTTATTGAATTCTCTTGAAACCAGTTTTGTAACCAGGCAAACTTATAGCTAGGTTCAAATCTTACTTCTATCATTTATTAGGTATAATCTTGGGCAAATTACTTAACTTCTCTCATCCTCAATTCCATTATTTGTAATGTAGGGATAATCACATAAACCTTACAAGGACAGTTTTGGAATCTGTCTGAATGTAGGTCCTCTGACTTCAAAGTCAGTGCTTTATTATCCCAAACAGTCTTGGGCAACTGGATTGAGTATTTGAAATAGAAATGACTCTGGCAATCTGATTTATGTGGTTGTTATTCTTAGATGGGAGGAAAAAAAGTAAGCATACTGCCACATGGCTGGACCATATTGCCTTTTTAGGAGAATGAGAAGAAATGAAAACAAGGATTACTGGTAGACTGAGACTTTAAGGAGTAACTAATTTTAAATGTCCTGAGAAGTAATATATAATTCTACTTTTTAAGATTTTATTTATTTATTCATGAGATATACAGAGAAAGAGGCAGAAACACAGGCAGAGGGAGAAGCAGGCTCTCTACAGGGAGCCCAATGTGGGACTCAATCCCAGGACCCCGGGATCACGTCCTGAGCCAAAGGCAGACACTCAACCGCTGAACCCCTCAGGTGTCCCCAATTCTAGCAATTTAATTCTAGAAGCCATATTTAATTCTATACACTAAGTTATTTCTCCTATGGTTCTATTGTTTGTAAATGTGTACTTTTAAAAATCTAAGTGCACAGCCTCCATTATTCTCATTACATCCACAGCATTCTAATGGCAGAGAAGTAGGGGGTTTTTACATTTTTCTGGGCACCTTCAGAAAGGAAGTTATAATAAGGGTCCTAGAAATAGACTGTGTTCACACCTTGTCACATCTATATTCACAATTTCTTTGTTTGGAGTCTGATGAAATAAATACTCTAAAGATTGGGAGGGGGGGTTGGATGGTAAATTGAGGCGTGAATTGGTCCCCAGGACAGAACCCTAGGAAAGGTTTTAATTAAATCTTGAGGCAGCAAGCTTTATTGTCCAAGTAAAAATTCATCTGGAAAAACTAGATCTCAAATTATTTGCTTTTACAAATTATGGCTTTCTATTTCAATACTAAACTAACGACATCACAAATACAAAAAGAAACTGAAGCCAAATAACATTTTTATTACCTTAATTTGCAAGATTAATCTACATGTATTTTAAGGTTGAAGGAGGCAAGTAAAAGGATTACTCTGAACTCTATCTACAGTTAACAAACTAGGGAGACCAAATAGAGCTTTTGCCCTCTCCTACAAAATGACTCTGTCAATTCTTGGAAAGAATCAGTCTTTCTAAAGTGAAAGGGTATAAGATCTGCTCATAATAAATTTAGCAAATAAATTTTTTATTCTTTTAGCACTGATGAAAAGCATAACTTCAAGATAAATTCTAATATCATATTTTACCATCAACTCTTTCAAACTTTAACAGAACCTTGATTTTGTTCTTTTACCAGCCATGTGCTTCAAGAAAGATGACCATGCCTCCCAGTTTTTAAGGATGAATCCTGAATTGTCTCAAATCAACTAACTGATGGTATGTTCTTACCTAAACTGGTCATCAAACTATAGGAACAGACTTAGATTCCATGATTTAGGGAGTTTCTTCTGTAGGGCATTAACAAAGAAAAACAGAGCATTCTACAAGATGGTAGTGGGATGGAAGGTCAATTTGGGGTTAGGATAAAGCTGATATTCCAAAAGCTACATTGGAGAGACAGACAGAACTTGGGTCCAAGATGCTATTATCAAGCCACTGTATCAACCAGCCTTGGAGCTGACCTCTACCTCTGGCCTTCCTGTTATATAAATAAAAAGTTTTCAGGTTGATTAAATCAGTTTGAGTCAGGACTTTCAGTCCAAAACACTCTGATACCAAAAAACATGGTAGTTAAAATGAGAAATAGGAAAATCAGCGACATATTCTAAATTTACTAACCACCCTGAATACAGAAATTTACCCTTGCTTTGAACAGTCAAATACTCTTCTATCTAAAAGGTCTTCTTCCATTATTATCAGATATTCTAAACATAGTATTGATAGATTTAAAATTATGGCTTGAATTTGTGGCCTTTCTTTCAAAAGAAGTGACAATGTGAGAAGAAGATACTGTTCCTATTAGGCTGTTATATTAACTTTCCAATATTGTGTTTCTCTGACACCAGATGTACAGGGGTGTTTGATAAAAATGCAGGCTCTTGAGGTACTAGAGAATCAGAATTTCTGGTGGCATGCCTCTAGAATCTGCATTTAACAAGCAGGTAATTTTAACACACATTAAAGTCTGACTAATAATTGGCTAATAAAATTTTAGTAATAAAATAAAATCTCTTTTTCAGTGGAAATCAGTTTTTACAAAAGAATATATTGACCTACATTGAAGGGAAATAACAGAGTGGAGAAAGCAATAATTTAAAATGCAGCTATAAAGGAAACAGGAAAAAGTAAAAGCATTATTGTCAAACACATAAAATAAAATAAAATAAGAAGGACTCTTATTTTTACCAAAATGTCAATTAATCTAAAAAACCCTGTAAGGCAGGCATCAGATATTATGGAATCCGTTTAAGAAACTATAATTACTATATTTGAATCGCTACATATGGTGAGAAGAAAAAAATTGCTATCAATTATTGTTCTTTTACATTCTGGGGAAAAGAAAAACATTTATTTCAGAGACAGATGGTGCTTTGAGAAAACAAGGATTTAGACCTTTTAATTATAAAAGGCAAGTTGAGGGATCCCTGGAATGATAAAGACCATCATAAGGGTTTTGCCTACCAGTTTCGGTTTGTTTCATTTTGAGATTGAAATTGAATTTGAGTAGCATAAAAATCAATTTGAGTATCAAAAAAAGAGTACAAGGAGAATTGTACTCTTAGTTCACCACAGTCCCTATCATTCTTTGTCTTATGTGAAGCTGTGCCCCTACGTTTATATGAACTACCTAAAGATAGAAGATTTTGTTTTTTAACCTCTGTAGAGACACCAGGATTCTGACAAAGAGACTAAACTGCTCAGTATAATAAAGTAACAGTACTTTAGAAGTAAGAAAGAGAATTACAACAGAAGAGAAAGGAAAGGGGGACTGATAAAAATGGTGGCAGGTTGTGATCTAAGGAGAGACAGCCAGTAAGAAAATGATGAGTGGCCAAAAAACTCCATTATCCCTAAACTTTCAGTAAAAAGCTGAGGTATTCAATGGCAGTGGTCAGTGAAGGTAAAGAGACAGTGGGTATGGAGTATTTCTAGAATAAAGCTTGCCTGTGAAAAGAAGAGACACACAGTACTATGTCAGTTTAAAGTTAAGGAAGACTGGAAAGTGATATACACTGATATGAAGAACAAGAAGGAGGAAGAAATTTAAAAATATAAAAGAGAGAGAATAAATGATGGAATAAGATCCTTGAAGAGTGGGAGTGTATGGAACCAAAATAAAGAGGAATGACTCTTAGACAAAAGGTAAAAGGGCTTACATAAGAGATCAGAGGAAGGGAGAGGTGGGGAAGATAAGGGGAAACAGATACATTTATTCTGTGGTAAGGAGGTATCAGAAGCTTGGAAAAGTTCATACCCGATGGCCCCTATTTTTTCTGATAAGTTGCTGTCAGTGGGAATAGTGACAGGATCATGAGGAATGGGTGAAGATGTGACACAGCTGCTGTGGAGAATGAGTAAGCATTACCTAGAGACGTACAGAATTACTGCAGGAGAACAATGTCCGCTCAAATAATATTACAGACCTGATTAGAGTAGCACAAATATCCCATGGCTGGTTTCATCCAGCAGTAATCAACAGTCCGAATCAGGGAATATAAATGCTTGCACTAATCAAGAGCTGGGAAATGCCACGGACAACCTCAAGAGCTGTGATGGCTAGAAAATGGTTGAAGTGGTTGCAGAAGTGAATTATGCAAAAACAGAAGGGGCAAAGGCATGTTGATTATGACTACATCAAAGAACTGATGGAATGGGCACTCCAGAGGTTATGATCAGGAAAAAAGTTATGAGGACTTATGATTTCAGAAAGAGTTGTTCTCAGTAAGAATGAACTGCTGAAGTAAATAAAGGTCAAAGTCACAAGTATTTAGGTAGTTGAGGAAATGTATGCTAGGTAAGGGGATGAGTAATTTCCATGAATATCGATATCTCTTAAAACAATAGTAAGAATAACCAAATCATGTGCAGGTAGGAAGCATAAACCAAAGAACAAATTAGATATCTTAAATATACTTCATATTTACCAAAGGAATGGTACAAATTCTGGTACCTCCCTAAGTAAATAACATTCCTACCCACCCAAAATTTGTAAGTCACCTTCAAATTTCAGGGCTATCAGGTCACACATTCCTCAGACCTTCTATTCCAAAAGTAGTATTATTAACTGAGGAAAGAGCCATCCTCTGTAAGTAGCTAACATAATTTGAAATCCAAAACAATAAAAAGTTTAAAAAAACATAGTCTCTGCTTCTAAAGCACTCATAATCAAGTTTTATCTTCTAGTCCAAAGACTTGAAGAATCTTTTCTTAGCCTGGAATTTTGCTTCCTACCTAAATGAACATCTCTCCTTTTATACTTCAAAAGTTTTGTTTTAATTTGGAAATTAATAGCATTCTCTTAAAAAAAAAGATTCAGGGATCCCTGGTGGCGCAGCGGTTTGGCGTCTGCCTTTGGCCCAGGGCACGATCCTGGAGACCTGGGATCGAATCCCATGTCAGGCTCCCGGTGCATGGAGCCTGCTTCTCCCTCTGCCTGTGTCTCTGCCTCTCTCTCTCTCTCTCTCTCTGTGACTATCATAAATAAGTAAAAATTAAAAAAAAAAAAGATTCAGCTTAATCTTTTTCATCATTTAAAGTCCTAAACACTTGAATAAGAGAGCAAGCTACAGTTATGAGTATATGAATCCTTAAAACAGAAGTACCATCCCAAAGTGCCAACTCTGTTTACTAGAAGGGCACCACTAGCACTACATTGCATACCTGATTCCATACCAGAAAGCAGGCTGCTAACTCCTTAATATGAAAATAGGTCATAAATGCTTTAACCATAAAATATCTCATCACTGCTTATTGCATAAAATGATTGCCAGTATTGGATGCCTTGGTCCAGCAATCAAGGCAAGATGAAGATGGAAGAGCATGCAAGCAAGCTAGTCTCCCTTTACGTCAGGAAAGCAAAAGCCTTCCTAGGATACCTCTTAGCAGCTTCTGGTGACATTTTATTGGCAGCATTGTTATACAGCATCCCAAAATGCAAAGAAGATGACGATACCAAGCATAGTATTTCATTTTCTTGTTTCTATGTAATAAAGAAAGGAAGAAGAAGTGTTCAGCAAGCCAGCCTCAAGTGCATACCACACCAAAGAAGAGTCAATCAAGTAGGTGTATCTTATGCTACTATTTTTAAACATACACTTTAGATTGACTAAATAGGAAATTCTAAAGATAGGAGATCTGAATGGGATTTTTAAAAAGATTTTATTTATTTATTCATGAGAGACAGAGAGAGACAGAGACAGAGACATAGGCAGAGGGAGAAGTAGGCTCCCTACAAGGAGCCTGATGCAGGACTCGATCCTGGATCCTGGGATCATGCCCTAAGCCAGAGGCAGATGCTCAACCGCTGAGCCACTCAGGCATTCCTGAATGGGATTTTTTTTTTTTTTTTTTTTTTTTTTTTTTTTGTCATTTGAGGTTGAACTCAAGGAGAAGCTCATCTGATCTTCACCATGAGTGAAAATTATCAATAAAAAATCAAGATACAATGAAATAAAACAAAACCCAAACAACGTTAAGCTTCTTATGTATTTTAGAATCTTTACTGGCTTTTTTTCTTAGGCCTCACCTTAAACACCACTGGCACTCCTTGAAGTTCTGTCCTTGGCATTCTCCTTTTCTGTTCTACTCTAATTCATTCCTACAACTTCAAGAATCTTCTGTGTACTGGTAACACAAATTTTTTTCTTTTTTTTTAAATCTCTAGTCCAAACTCCTCTCTTCTGCCCCAAACCCATATTCCATATTCCAATTACATGCTGGCTATCTCTACTTGGCTCTTTCCTAGACAACAATCTTAAAGTGTATAAAAGAGAAATTATTGTTGGCTTACTGAAACCTGTTTGTTCCTCTTCCTATATATATATTTTTTTTCTCATCAGGGCAGCACCTGGTTTCCCAAGCTGAAATCTCTCTCTCTTTTTTTAAAGATTTATTTGAGAGAGGAAGAGAGAGAGAAGAGCAGAGGGGAAGGGCAGAGGAAGAAGGAGAAGCAGACTCCTCACTTAGCAGGGAGCCTGAGGCGGGACTCCATCCCAGGATTCTGAGATCATGGACTGAGCTGAAGGTAGATGCCTAACTGAGTACCCAGGTGCCCCCTAAGCTGAAATCTTTAGAGTCATTTATAGCGTTATCTTTCCCTTACTTATTCACCAAATCCTTCTGATTAAACTCCATTCCATCCTCTTCTCTCAATCCCCACTACCATAGATCTACTTCCAGTCCTTGTCAGGTTTTATCTAAACTACTTTCGGGATCCCTGGGTAGCGCAGCGGTTTGGTGCCTGCCTTTGGCCCAGGGTGTGATCCTGGAGACCCGGGATCGAATCCCACGTCGGGCTCCCAGTGCATGGAGCCTGCTTCTCCCTCTGCCTATGTCTCTGCCTCTCTCTCTCTCTGTGTGACTATCATAAAAAAATAAATAAACTACTTTCAATAGCTTTCTTTGCCATCATTTCTTCCCTCTTTCTAGTCCATGCCCTATCTTTCCAAATATCAGCACCAAGAACAAATCTGATTTATATAATAATGTATACTGACTCTTAAATACCTACAGGATAAAGCCAAACCCTTTCCCATGTTTGCAGCCTAATTTTCTATAATTTTTTGTTTCCACTTTTTTGCCCCCACATACTTTACACTCCATATATACTTACCACTCCATTCATATCATATACTTGTAGGTATTCATGTCTTTGGGGGTGAGGGTGGGGCGCATAGCTGTTCCTTTTGTCTATGGTGTCTTTAATTAACTTCCTTCTTTAAATTACTATCTTTTTTTTTCTCCTCCCCCTCCCCCCCCTTTTTTAAATTACTATCTTTTAAAGTACATTCTTTAAAGCAAATCCTTATCCTTTCTAGAAGATCCAGCTCAAATATCGCCATCTTTGTGAAGCTCTCATCTCTACAGAGCAGACGCTCCCTTCTCTATTTTGTGTCTCTATTAAAATTCTATTCATGTTGTATTATGGTGTCTATTTACATGTCTTTCCATCCCTTCATCTGTATGTATGCAGCATACAGGCATTTAACAAGTACTACATAGATGTTTGATGAATGAATAAACTAATTCCTAATAAAATCCGGCTCAGTTTCCTGTTTATATATTTAAGGAAAGAGGAAATAATTACATTCCAAAACGTTTTAGTACCTCTAAATGAAATAAATGGTTAAAAATAGTATCTTGGGAAATAGGCACATTTTTGGTGAGACTACATATTGGTATAATCTCTAAGGAAGGAAATTTGTCACTATCTACCAAAATTTAAAAACACACATACTCTTTGGGCAGTTCTACATCTAATAATTTATTCTATACATACACATTTGGCCAAAAACCACTGACAAGGATAGTCACTGCAGAACTGATTGTAACAACAAAATAACTTAAATTGTCTCTAAAAAGGACTGGTTAACTATTGCACCTACAGACAATGAAATGGTATATAACTATTAAAAAGAATATTGTGGGCATATATGTATTTGTCACAATCTATAAAATAATGTGGGAAGTGAAAAAATAAAGAATGTGCATGATATGCTGACATTATTGTTTTCAAAAAAGGAGAGATATTTTATATAAATTGCATATGCATCATAATGTCTATGAAAATGAGTAAGAGACTGTTTATAGTGGTAGCCCATAAAGAAGAGAAATGAGAGCTGGAGTTGGCATTGGGAGCCCAATTTTCACTGAATATTTTACTGTATCTTTTACATTTTTCACTCAATATCTCACTGTATCTTTTAAATTTTGTATCTGTACATATTATGATTAGTTAAATGAATACAATGAATTTTTACTAATGAGATGTCAACCAATTTCACAAAACTTTATAATTATTAGAATACTTTTAACCATAGTTTTCAAACTTTCTCTGGTTCATATTTTTTTGGCATGGGGGAACACAGGGGAGAAGACTGCATATACTGTGTAGTCATACTATTCAGTAATCATTAGGTGCCAGGGCTACAAACATATAGAAGACATGAGACTCAAAGAGCTCACATCCTAGTAGGGAGAATGAACACGTATTCAAAAAATCTTAATATAAAGTTATTTCTCATTCAAACCTTCTGCATTAGCAGCTAAATGTAAAACCAACATTACTTCACAGAGATTGCCTCTGTGGCTGGAACAGCAAAAATGACGGCCCAACAAGGAAACGTGACTTAATGTAAGCAAAGGTAAAATTAAATCAGAGAGCAATGGGTAGGCTGGGCTCTGGCCAAGTGATGCTGATGAAGAAAGAGCTGTAGTTTAACAGTTAATGTCACCAGAACTTTCCAACTTGATTTTGAATAACTGGAAGTATTACATAATAAAACAAGAAAAAAAGAGAATAGGTATGAATGATTAAGCAAATATTTTATACAGAAATTATTGATAAACCAAAAACATTCCCACGCTGTGCCTTCCGTTTTTAAAAAATAATAGGCTCTTATTTTAGCAATTATATAAGATATGACATTTACGGCAGCTGAGGAAGAGAAGCAATTAGTGGTTTTTGCAACCATGATAAAGGATGAAGTGGTAAAACATTTAATATATGTGTTGTTCATTTCTTCATGTACTTTGCAGCCAAATATTATTTCTACATGGAGTTAGATACAAATAAGATAATGACATTTGTTACATACATCACATCTTTTCATCTGGAGATCTCAGAGCATTTGCAAGTATTCATTAGTTCCCAATATCCTGCTCAGATACATTAGAAAAATAAATTGGGGCACAGAGTAGGCTAATAGCTCAAGGTCAATCAAAAAATCAGTAACAGGTTTGGAAAAAAGATAGATATTCCAATTCTTGCTTCTGGTTCTAAGTCATAAGTCATACACCCATCATGAAATGTTTCTTCTCTTAAAAGGGTTTAACAGAACTGTTTCTCTTTGATGTTAAATAACAAATGATTACATACAGTTCAATATATGTAAAATGAGTTTAAAGAACAAAGAAATAGAATTAGGCTGATTTTGATAAGGACTCTAGATCTGCGTTAGAAACGATTAAGAAAAAAAAGTACTAAATTCTAAAACTGGGAGGGTTTATGCTTGTCTATATTTTTCTTACATTCTGTTCTATTTTTCTACGGGCTAAGTTACTACGTCCAATACCTTTTTTAGTCCTTCAATAATCTTTCCTGCAATGCAGCTATTTTACAACACAGAACAAATGTATTATTGATCATCAATCAAATAACCAAAACCACAATTAGATATATAGTACAGTGTGTTATAAATAATTCTTCTTCTTCTATGGCAACTGAACCTTTTACATTCTTTATGGAATCAAAGACTAATGAACCCATATAGAATCAAAGACTAATGAGCCCATATAGAATCAAAAACTAATGAACCCATATAGTATCATACATATTATACTTAATGATTATTTATCACAATTTACCATGCAAAAAGGAAAGTTTAAATGTTCATAACTACATAAAATTCAGAACGCCCTTTAGAAATTTAGTACTATATTAGACCCTTATTTAAAAAAAAGGACTAATTCCTGATAATAATTTTGATTTCCTTTAGAATGAGAATCATAGCTCCAAACAGAATTTGGTAAACTTTGAAACCCTTTAAAAAAAAAAATTAAATGAAGTCCTGAATTATTTACGTGCTGAATTTCAATCGGTGAAACCGAAGGTTTTCCTCCTAAAACCTACCTGCGCATTGGCTTTCCTTCCATGCACCATGAAAAGTACCCTTCACCACACTCTAAAGCCGAACCTAAGACAACAGAAAAGCAGTCACTTAATTTAAAAAAAAAAAAAAAAATCCGATCTTTGCAGTAACAACCCCTACACAATCATTTCGTTCAGTGGTAAAGAATTTTAAATTATATTGTACCACAGGCTTTTGCTCATAGCATGACCTTTATGTAGTGTCTTGACGACGACGACCCTTCCTCTGGATACAGAAAACGCTTACACGTGAAGGTGAGGAAAGGCGCGCTACACGGTCCCGGTTGCCAGATTCGTCTCGTCCCTCTCCGAGAAGTGCTTCAGGACACTGAACTCTGACCTCGTCGTCCAGTGTAACTACAGAACATTCACCAGATACCCACACGAGCACCGACACGACAGCTCGGAGGCGGGACACGCGGGCTTAACAACCGATCTGAAGCTTTAACTTGTCCCGAAGTGACAGGAGCAGGGGGCGGCATTTGCCTTTAAAAACAACTCCGCCTCCGACGGCCGCGCAGCACCAACACCACGGAGCCGCTCCGGGTCCAGGCTAACACTCTCCTTACAAGCCCTCCCCTCAGCGCCCAATACAATGTCCACCACCTACTTGGCAAGATTTCGCTAGGTCCCCGGGGTGAAACGGGACGCACGGTGCGTGTCCATTTCCCTCCCCCCGAATGCAGCCCGCTGGTCCGGGAGGCTGTGCGGGGTGCGAAGCCCAGCGCCCCCACCCCGCCCCCCGCGCCCCGGGGTAGGGCCGTCTGTCAGCAGCTCGGCGCCGTCTAGCGCCCCGCGAGGCCCAGCCCCAGCGCCCCAAGAGCCCCTTCTCCGCACCGACTGACAGGCGGCGGACGAAGCGCGGCCCCTTACCCCACCTGGCAGCTCAGCAACTTAGGACAAGCTTTGCAAAGCCAGCCCGGGGCGCCGTCCACTGTCCCCTGCTCTAAGGCGGCTAACTTACCGGCTCTGTCACTTTCTTCTCTGCCGCCGCCCCCTCAGCCTCCTGCACCCGCCGCCCCCTCGCTGCCTGCTCCGCCGCCGCTAGCGCCAGCAGGATGCGGATCCTCGAGCTATTTCCTCCCCACCCCTCTCTTCACTTCAGCAGCGGAAGTAGTCCTGTTCCTAAATCATTCCCCGTGAAACCCACGTAGCCTGCCGAAAGGTTCCGGGGCGCCTCAGGAAGTGGCCGCGCCCTCGGCTGGGGATTCGGATAACCTCCAAGGCTGCCTTAACTTCGCGTCCAGTTCCTCCTAACCCGAGCGTGATCGCTGTGCAAGTTCTCAGCTCATCTGGCCGTGTTTGAATACTGAAGCCTCCTCCTCTCTTCTTTGTTTTCCATTGTTTTCCCCAGCAGAAGGCAACAGAAAAATGAGTGCAGTCACCAAAAGCTAGGATATATTTGTGGCTGGTGGGTCTCCCATTGCACAATATGGGCACAATATGTGGATTGCATGCCTGGTGCATGCGTAGGCAGTGTCGACCTACTATGTGCAAGCTGCTGAGGATACACAGCCAAATCAGAAATACAGCTGACCTTCCAGGTTTCCCACGGTTTAGCTTTCAAGATTCCAGGGCTTTATCCACTTTACCAAAGACAAACAGATTAACTGGAGAAAAATAAAAAGTGTTTTGTCCAAATGCCTTATCCAAACATTTAAACACTTCTTCTGGGAACATGTTAGTATTAAGGGGAAAAATTCCTTTTCAGTCTGCCCTTTGCCTGATTTTACCAGAGCACACAGCTATCTGATTATTACTATATATTTAGAAAATAAACCAGTGATAGGGTAAGGGATACAAGATCAATAGTATCAGTGAAAGACGGTTGCTGGTTTCCTAATAACTTCTAGGCTTAAGTATGAATTTAATCAGGTTTTCTTTAGATATTCTTCACATGGGATTGACATGTTTGTCCAGTTGTTTCTGAAAAGGAAAGAATACCCTTTTTAATTAGGTTGTTGTTTCTGAAAAGGAAAGAATACCCTTTTTAATTAGGTTGAAATGTAGGGCCTTTAGATCCAGGCACTCATAGTTTCAAATCCTGGTCCTGTGGCTGACTGGCTTTATGATCTTGGCTAAATTCTTAATCTCTTAAGCATTAGTTTTCTTTGTGTAAAAGAATAATAATACCTTTTTTATGAAGTTGTTGGAGAAGTAAATGATAATGAGGATCATGTTGTATGTCTGGCATTTAGTAGGCACTCAACAAATGTCAGTTTTGTTTCTTCTTCCTATGCTACTTACTTAAACGGGCTTATTTGTTAAATGAGGCCCTATTTCATGCCAAATACTACTCTAGGCTTTGGAAATACAGTCATGAATGAGATAGACAACATCCTAAAGCTCTAGTGATCATTTACGTGTTGTGGTGGTTGACTTCCTAACATCCTTTCCATTAAGACTACTTGGTCTAAACCATCTCCATGCACGTGATCCAACACTGACTAATGAAAAATCAGAGAAAATCTAATGAGGACTGTGGAAAAAGACTTCTTACCAATTTTATTTTAATTTTTTATTGGAGTTCAATTTGCCAACATATAGCATAACACCCAGTGCTCATCCTGCCATGTGCCCCCCTCAGTGCCCATCACCCATTTTAGAAGAGATATAGGAAGAGATAGCATCTTTTCTCTCTGGCCATTGTTGTGTCGCCTGGAACCAATGCAAGCATTTTGCAACCATGAGCAAAGCCAGAGGAGAATAAAGTTAGGCAATAAAGATGGTAGAACATAGAGAGTGAAAGAATTTAGGTCCTTGAATGTTATTTTTTTCAAAGGATTTATTTATTTTAGAGAGAGAGAGAGCAGGGGAAGGACAGAGCATGAGGAAGAGAGAGAATCTCAAGCAGACTCCCCACTGAGTGCAGAGCCTGATGTGGGGCTCTATTGCATGACCCTGAAATTATGAGCTGGGTCAAATCAAGAGTTGGATACTTAACCAACTGAACCACCCAGGCACTGCTTGAATGTCATTTTTAAACTACTCACCCTCCCTTGCCCAGACACTTCCCTATTGTTGGACATCTAGTCATGTGAGATAACAAATTTCATATTTTAAAGTGAGTTCTGGCTGTTACCTACAGCTGGAAGCATATTAGCCCATGTAAGAGGATATAGACAATAAATAAGTAAATAAGCAAAATAATTTCAGTCAGTAGTAGATGCTATTTAGGAAGAAGATAAACAGGGTGATATTACGGAGAGCAACTTAGTTGGAGAAAGGAGAGGTTAGTTTATTTTTAATTTTTATTAAAATTTCTTATGTGAGTATAGTTGACATAAATGTTACAATAGTTTCAGGTATACAACATAGTAATTCAATATCTCTATACATTATGCTATGCTCACCACATGTGTAGCTACTATTTGTCCTTTTACATTGCTATTACAAAATCATTGGCTACATTCCCTATGTTGTACCTTTTATTCCTATGAATTATTCATTTCATAACTGTTGCCCATATTTCCCACTTCCCCTGCATCCATTTTGCCCATTGCCCCATCCTCCTTACCTTTGAAACCATGAGTTTATTCTCTGTATTTATAGGTCTGATTCTGTTTATTGTTTGTTTATTGATTTGGTTTTTTTTTTTAATATTCTACATACAAGTGAAATATATGGTATTTGTCTTTCTCAGTCTGACTTATTTCACTTAGCATAATATCCTTGAGGTCCATCCATGGGGAGAGGCTACTTTCAATAGCATGATCAGGGAAATGCTCTCTGGAGAGGCGGGTTGAAGTCAGAAGGGTAAGACAGAACCAATCCAGGTAGAAGGCAGGGAGAAGAGTGTTTCAGGTAGAATGAACAGCAAGGGGAAGGGCCTGAGGCACTAGTAAATTTTTCTTGTTCAAGGAACACAAAAAAGGTCAGTGTGGCTAGAAATGGTATGAGAGATGAAATAAGAGAAGTAGATAGGAGTTAAGATCACATATTGTCTTGTTGGATAGTATAAGAAATTAAAATCTCATTTTAAATTTTATGGGAAGGTTCTGTATAAATGGAGATATTTCAGCTCAGTTTAGTTTCGACAGGTGATCTCAAATTCAAAACCTTTGAAAATTAGAAAAAAGGAGAAATGTGGATGTTTCCCATAAAGTATATGAGACAGCTGCATGTGGGAAAGAACACAGATCAATATTTTCAGAAATATTCTTGCTATAGTTGATGGGAAATGAGGGCTGATTTTATTTTTATTAAATTAAGGGCTTTAATAAAGACATTTTTCCTTGGTAGAATTCAGTTGTACAATTAAATAATGGTTATCATCCAACAATAGCTGTCTTCCATATCTCATTATTAGGCCCAGAGTGTTTGAATGATTTATGAAGGGAATAAATGGAGGCACCAAGATGCCCTCAGTTCTTACTTTCTCATCTGGGAATTTACAGTAGTCTTCAGGTGCAAGGGAATGAGAAAAAACGAAATAAAACAAACAAACAAAAACAGAAAGGGTGAATTTTGAGATGGGGATAGGAAATCCTAGGGATTTTTAAGAGGTCAGGATGGGTGTGTGGTTTTAGGTCAATTTATTTAAATCCATGATTTAACATCCATTAATTTGGATAGCCCGATGTGGGACTCGATCCCAGACCCTAGGATTATGCCCTGAGCCAAGGCAGACATTCAACTGCCACCCAGGCATCCCAGGTGTAGTGACATGCTCTAATCTTAAAAATACTAGGAGAGAGATAGAATCCCCATCCTACAGATGAATATATTGAGGCACATAAGTGTTAAATTACTGGCTTAAGATTCTGCAGCTAGTTAGCCTTAAACCAGTATGTGTTGAAGTCCAAATTTAAAACAAAATCAATCTAATGCCATTCTTCTTCATCTTAAAATTTTAAAAATATAGTGCTATGAATTATAGGAAAACCTTCTGCAAAGCAAAGGAAATCATCACCAAGATGAAAAGGCAGCCTACTGAATGGTATAAATTATTTGTAACACATATATTTAATAAAGGGTTAATGTACAAAAGTTCTTATAAAGAATTCATACAGCTCAATAGCAAAACAAAACAAAAACAAAATAACTAATGAAAAAATGGTCAGATCTCAACAGACATTTTTCCAAAGAAGACATAAGGATGGCCAAAAGGTATGTGAAAAGATGTTCAACATCCACTAATCATCAGGAAAATACAAATCAAAACCACAATGAGATATCCTCTCCCTGTTGGAATGGCTATTAGCAAAAAGACAAGAAATGACAAGTGTGATAAGGATTTGGAGAAGAGAAAACCCTTGTTCATTGCTGGTGGGAGTGTAAATTGGTGCAGCCATTATGGAAAACCATATGGAGGTAACTCAAAAAATTAAAAAGGGGCTACCATATGATCCAGCAATTTCACTCTGGGTGATTATCTAAAGTAAACAAAAACACTAACTTGAAAGGTTATATGCACTCCCATGTTCATTGCAACATTATTCACAATAGCTAAGATACGGAAACAACCTAAGTGTTCATTGATGGATGAATAAAGAAAATATAGTATATTTGTGAAATATCAAGGTCAAGTCTTGCCCTAGTTCAAGAACAAAATTAATGATGCTGTGTTTTTTCTTGTCTTGAAGAATGAATGTTGTAATACATATAAATACTTAGGAGATCCCTGGAACATCAAAGAGGCTCAATAAATGCAATTACCTGGATTTTTAAATGAGAAACTCAATGGAAAGCTCAGTGACTCAGGTTACAATAATTAAGATATAAAAATGTGTATTAAAAAAAAGAAAGATGTAGTAACAGGGACCAAATTCCCCTTCCCACTAAGAACAACCAAAAGCTAGACAAAATATATGAAATAAACAGTTTTCAGACAGGACAGAATAGTTAACCCTGAGAAAGTTGGCACAATCAAGGGGAATCCTACTATTGCCCCAGCTTATTGCTTGGAGATTGTGCCACAGGGGGATCCCTGGGTGGCTCAGCAGTTTAATGCTGCCTTCAGCCGAGGGCATGATCCTGGAGACCCAGGATCAAGTCCCACATTGGGCTCCCTGCATGGAGCCTACTTCTCCCTCTGCCTGTGTCTCTGCTTCTCTCTCTCTCTCTCTGTATCTCTCGTGAATAAATAAATAAAATCTTAAAAAAAAAAAAAGATTGTGCCACAGAGCAGAGAAGGAGAACCCAGCTGAAAATTTCCTTTAATTGATGAGATAAAGTCAGGAGTCTGGGCAAAACTAGGCTGAGTCTGCAGCTAGAGTTAGTTTTCAGCTAGAGTTTGCAGCTCAGAGTACCAAAGAGGAAAGAGCAACAGTAAGAGTTCCAGGCAGCTTCAGAGGATTCCTCTTGAATCTTCTCCTAGCTGTACTGAGATATAACTGACATATAACATTGTGTAAATTTAAGGCTGTACCCTCTTGAATCCTAATCTGAGTGCTGCTCAACATATGCATGTGATGAACGTACATAAGGCTAGGGAAAATACTACCTGAAAAGATTAGAAAAAACAGTCTGCGGAGTGTATGTAGGTTAGGATTATTCTCACAAAGTGGAGTGAAAAATTTGCATAATTCACAAGCCATTGGGTAAAATATTTAGAAGACTGTAGTGTCAGTAGCAGGACAAATCTAGCCTTAGATTAAAGGCTGCTCTGATACTGTGTAACAAGGCGTAAGAACAAGCCTTCAAAGGATCAAATTGTTTCCAAGTAATTTAACTGCATTCCAGAACAGAGTTTAGGAATATTTATAGAAATAAAAAGAGGGGATCCCTGGGTGGCTCAGTGGTTTGGCACCTGCCTTTGGCCCAGGGCGTGATCCTGGGGTCCCGGGATTGAGTCCCACGTCAGGCTCCTGGCATGGAGCCTGCTTCTCCCTCTGCCTGTATCCCTGCCTCTCTCTCTCTCTCTTTCTCTCTCTCTCTATGTCTATGTCTATCATGAATAAATAAATAAAATCTAAAAAAAAAAAAAAAAGCCTGGTTTAAAAAAAAAAGAAATAAAAAGAAAGCTATACAATACTGAACAAGTAAAAGTCACAATGTTTAGTATCCAATTAAAAAATACATAGAAATAAAAAATAAAATAAAAAATACATAGAATTCATAGAAGCAGGAAAATATGGCTCATAATGAGGAGAAAAGTTAATCATTGGAAACATACAGAAATGAGAGAGGTGAAAACCTTAGGAGACAGGGATATTAAAAGTTATTAAAACTATATTCCATATGTTCAAAGAGGTAGAGGAAAGGTTGAATATTTTAAGGAGAGACACAGAGCATATGAAGAAAGACTCAAAATTCTAGAGGTGAAAACAAAAATGTATGAGATGAGTCACTGGATGAGACTAAAACTAAATCAGATATTACAGGAACAAAGATTAGTGACCCTGAAGATACAGCAATAGAAACTATCCAAAATTAAACAAAGAGAGAGACTAAAGAAAAATGAACAAAACATAATGAGTTGTGGAACAACTTAAAATCACCTAATAAATGTGTAATTGGAGTTCCTGTAAAAGAGGCAGGGATGGGATAGCATAAAATATGTGTGAAGAGATATTGATTGAGAAGTTTCAAAATTTGATGAAAACTGTCACTACACAGATGTAGGAAGCTCAATAATCTCTGAGTACAAGATATGTGAAGAAAACAATACCAATGCATATCTTAATCAAATTGCTTAAAATAAAGAGGAAATCTTAAAATTAGAACAACAAAGAGACATATTATATTCAAAGGAACAAAAATAAGAATCACAACAGATTCTTTTTCATAGAAACAATGTAAGCCAGAAGACTGACACATCTTTAAAGTATTAAAGAAAAAAAAAGCAATCAACTTAAAATTTTATACCTAGCAAAAACATATTTCAAAAACCAAAGACAAAATATTTTTCTGAGACATACAAAACCTGAAGGAATTAATCACTAATAGATTTATGCTACAAGAAATGTTAAAGGAAACCTATATACAGAAAGAAAATGATGGGATGTTGATTAAGTGTTCAACTTTTGATTTTGACTCAGGTCATATTCTCAGGGTTGTGAGATTGAGCCCACATCAGGCTCTGTGCTGGGTGTGGAGCCTGCTTAGGATTCTCTCTCCTTCTCCCTCTATCCTTCCCACTACCACCTCCCACTCTAAAAAAATGAGAAAAACCAAAAAAGAAAAGAAGGAAGGAAGGATGGAAGGAAGGAAGGAAGGAAGGAAGGAAGGGAATGAGACGCTGTGGAAATCTGGATCTATATAAAGGAACAAAAACTACCAGGAATACTAAAAATGTGAATAAATATAAAATAATATTTTCTCATATTTAGTCTCTTTTGAGATTGACTGTTTAAAGCAAAAATGATAACAATGTTTGCTTGAATATATAATACATGCATAAGTGAAATGAATGAAAAAAATAACATAAAGGCCAAGACAGGGAAAATGGAAGTATACTGTTGTTTCTTTTTATTTTATTTTCTTTTATTTTATATATTTTAGATTTATTTTATTTATTTTCAAAAATTATTTTATTTGTTTGAGAGAAGGGAAGAGGGATAGGGAAAGAGAGAATCTCAAGCAGAATCCCCACTGAGTGCAGAGTCAATGTGAGGTTTGATCTCAAGATCCTGAGATCATGACCTGAGTTGAAACTGAGATCTGGATGCTTAACTGACTGAGCCTCCTAGGTAAGTGCCCCATAAGTTAGTTTCTTTCTTTCTTTCTTTCTTTCTTTCTTTCTTTCTTTCTTTCTTTCTTTCTTTCTTTCTTTCTTTCCTTCCTTCCTTCCTTCCTTCCTTCCTTCCTTCCTTCCTTCCTTCCTTTTCTTTTTAAGGAGATAGAAGTTTATTGAATACATTGCAATGGAGCAGTGGCCATGAGAGCAAAGGAGAGACTGTCATGAGGCAGTGGAGGCAGGTAATAGCTAAGGGGGGTTGAGGAGGTATGGGAATGTGTGGGATTTTCATTTTTTGGTACTTTTTCCTGGTTGTAAGTAGCCCATTAGTCATTTAAGCCTTAGGATATTTTGAGGTGGGTCACCTAATGAGCCTGTTTGCATTCAGCCCGGTGGTCACTGTGGGCACTTTAACCTTACTTGGGTTTCCCTTGCTCAAGCCTTTTTTCTAAAAACAGCCTCTACATTCCCCCCTGACAGATGGATAATGACAAATATTTAGCATTTGGGCAGAGGTCTCATCTTCAGCAGTTGCTTCATGCTGGACAGTGGTGGGGGTGAGGAGGGGCTGGCCCTACATAAACTTGTCAGTCCATCAGGGGTTCTATGCAGTTGAAGATCAGAGCATGGTATTATATTAATGTTCTGATAATAGATGATTTTTTAAAGATTTATTTATTAATTCATGAGACACACACACACACACACACACACACACACACACAGAGGCAGAGACACAGGCAGAGGGAGAAGCAGGCTTCCCACAGGGAGCCCGATGCAGGGGACTCAGTCCTGGATCCTGTGAGCTGAAGGCAGATGCTCAACCACCAAGCTACCCAGGCATTCCTGATAATAGATTATTTGAGTGAAATTCTTGGGGGCCAGGTCCATAGGATTTAGGGGAAGGGGTCATCCAATGGCATGGATTAGAATCCTTGTTGAACCAACATTCATACATGGAATTGTTGGATTCACTCAGATGTGGAGGAATGTATTTTTGCCTGGATCCATGGGAACAAAGGAAACAAAAGAAGTGAAGTGGCTGAGAGCCAGCCAGCATCAGGAAAGGGTCCCATCTGAGTATGTCACATGTGTGTGACATACTTGTCCTGGAAAAGCTTCTGCTGCCCATTGTGCCCCAAGTTTGGAGTGGAGACCTCAGAAGGACAAAGTGGGAGAGGAGAGGTAAAATGTTCTTGCCCCTCATAGGCATGGGCAGTCCAATCTGTTCACCCTCAGACCTTTAGATCACACCAGGAAGCCACCCTGGCCAGAGATCTTTGGTTGTCTGAGGACTTCTAGAGTTAGACCATGGAAGGCCCAAAAAAGAGAAAGGAAAGGGAAGGAAGGATTCTTTCAAAGGGCAAGAGGGGCGATCTCACATCCTTTCAGGCAGGGACAGTCTGTGTGGTTCCTCCTGAGGCTTCAGATCCTCACCCAGGAGTAAACTTGAGTGGAGGTTGTCAGTTCCCCAAGGAGTACAAGAGTGGGTCTACAGAGGGAAAGTCCCGAGAAATTCCTGGAGAATCTGGGGAAAGTCTTGAGCTGGCAGAGGTTACCATAAGATCCACCAAATGTGAGGCATTGGCAATGGAAGAATTCACCCAAGGGAGAACAAAGGGGATAGAAGTTTATTGAATATACTGCAAGGGAGCAGCAGGCAGGACGTAGGAGAGACTGTCTGCTTATACGGTTCTTATATATACATGAGAGGGTTTTAATTTTATTTTACAGTGGACTCTAGTAATTAAAGATGTATGCTATAGACTCTAAAGTGACCACAAAAGACTGCGACAAGATAAAAAGGTATAAAAGCCATAAAAAGGAGATTTAAGCCATAAAAAGGAGATTTAGTGAAATCATATATTAAATATATCTAAAAGAAGGTAAAAGCAAAGAGGAAAAAAGAGAATGAAGAATGAATGGGACAATTATAAAACAAAGAGCAAGCTGGTAGATTAAAAACTCTACCATATCATAATCACACTAAATATAAATAGACTAAATACTCCAATTAAAAGGTAGAGATGATAAGATTGGATTAAAAAAAAAGTAAGAATCAACTGTATCTTGCCTATAAGGAATTCACTTTAAATATAAAAATGCATAGAGAATATTATAATAAACATACTATACCCACCATTTAGTTTAAGAAACAAAAAGTCATAAATACAAAGTAGATATCATTCCAAAATTATTGCTTTACCATTCCTATGCATTTCTTTGTGTTTATTTTGACTGCATATACATATGCAGTGTGTGTGCATATGGTTTTAAACTTTATATAAATGGTATCAAACTGAATGCATTCTGCAACTTGCTTTTATCACTCAACTTTGTTAGTTAAGATTTATCCTTGTTAATCAGTGAAGGTGATTCAAAACTGTGATTCAAAAACTGTGATCTTCGACCAGCAGCATCAGCATTACTTGGGAAATGCAAATTCTTGAGCCCTACCATTGACCTCCTGAATCAGAAACTTTGGAGGTGAGTCTTGGTACTTTGTCTTAACAAGTCCTCTGAGTGATTGTAATGAATGTTAAAGCTTGAGATCCAGCACTCTATTTTTTCACTGCTATATAGTATTTCATTGTGTGAATATACTACAGATTTTAAAGAATCTATTGTCCTGCAGGTAGATATTTTGAGTATTTCCAGTTTTGCCTGTTACAATGCTGCAATTTAAATTCTTGCTTATGCTCTTTTGTGTACATTTGTAAGAGTTTCTCTAGGGTGGGAAGTATATGAATAAAATTGCTGGGTTGCATGCTATGCATATCTTCAACTTTACTAGCCCTAGCCAAATTGCTCTCTAAAGTGGTGTTCTGTTTTACAGGGACAACTACTACTATTACTGCTGCTAGTACTAGCAAATACTTATGAAGCATGAACCACATGCCAGACATTGTCCTGCTTCTCTCTCTCTCTCTCTCTCTTTTTAAGGTTTTATTTATTTATTTATTTATTCAAGAAACAGAGAGAGAGGCAGAGACACAGGTAGAGGGAGAAGCAGGCAGAGAGAGAAGCAGGCTCCATGCAGAAAGCCGGATGCCGGACCCGATCCCAGGTCTCCAGGATCACGCCCTGGGCCAAAGGTGGCACCAAACCACTAAGCCCCCCCGGGCTGCCCTGTTCTGCTTTTCTTAACTCATTAGTTGTCACACTAGTCCTCTTGAATTAGGAGCTATTATATTATTATCATCATCTCAATTTTACAAATGGCACCAAGATGTTAACAAGCTTGCTCAAAGTCAGATTAAGCCAAAGAGGCAGAGTCAAGTCTTGAGATCATACAAAATGGCTCTGGGATCTGTGGTTTCAGCCACACTGCTACACTGCCTCTCCTACTAGTGGTATATGAAGGTTCTTGTTGGTCTACATGATCATTACGCTTGGTGTTTACCATATCTAAATTTGTTTTGCCAATCTGATGGGTATGAAATGGTAATTCACTGTGGTTTAGATGCCTTTTTCCTTTTTTTTTTTAAGATTTTATTTATTTATTCATGAGACACACACACACACACACACACACACACACAGAGGCAGAGACATAGGCAGAGGGAGAAGCAGGCTCCATGCAGGGAACCCTATGCGGGACTTGATCCCAGGACTCCAGGATCACACCCTGGGCCAAAGGCAGGCTCTAAACCGCTGAGCCACGCAGGCGTCCCCAAGATGCATTTTCCTTTGATTACTAGTACAGCCAAGGCACCTTTTCACATGTGTGGTTGGCATTCAGTTTTCCCTTCTATAATTGCCTGTTGTAAAAAAAAATCTTTAAAGGTGATCCTTAGGTTCTTCCATAACATTTTCTATTTCATGAAAAAATTATAATGAGGGAGGTATAAAATGTTAGAGAATGTTGGTAAGCAATGACTGAATTTTCAAACCCTTAGCAAGAGCAGTCCCTCTTACCTTTGTATAGCTATGATTCTCCAACCCACTGCAATCTGATTTGTGCTTCTGCTAACTCTGTTTCTAAGTGGAGCAGTTCAGCGTAAATCAACACTTTGTATATGTCAAGGCCTAGAGAACTCCATTTAGAATTATGAATACATTAAACCTGGGGTTTGCAACAACTGGGGAATTTTTATCATACCCAGTAAGAGTGTGCCCATGGGAAGTCTGCATTTCTAGTGGAAAATATCCCAAAATAGATTTTATGTGGATTGGGTATGAGGCAGTAGTAACAGCCAAACAGTTCATCAAGGATTGCTTATAGTCTTTCAATAAGAAATTACACAGTTTTCTATGTATAAAATACTGTACTGGACCCAAGGTTCAGCAGTAAACAAGACCCATAGGTTTCCATGTTTTATGGAATTTTTAATTCTTGCAGAGACATTCTGAAATTAAACCATGAGTTGCACAATTAGTTGTTTAATTGCTGTTGGGATATTGCCTGAAAGGGACCTGCAGCATGCTAAAGAAACTACATAATAAGGAGCCCAGACCTGGTCTAGAGGGTATGGGGAGGTGTGGTGGGCAGTCTCTGAGACAGCTCCTGTCTGGGAACACCTGGCTGGCTCAGTTGGTTAAGGGTCTGCCTTTGGCTCAGGTTGTGTTCCCAGGGTCCTGGGATTAAGCCCCATGTCCAGCTTCCTGCTCAGCAGAGTGCCTGCTTCTCCAGCTCTCCTCCTGCCTCACCTCTGCTCATGCTCTCTCTCAAAGACGGCTCATGTCATTTCAGGCTGCCACACACTAGTGGTTTAAACAACAGAAATACAGTTCTGGAGGCTGGGAAGTCCAAGACCAAGGCGTCATCCGATTTGGTTTTTGGTGAGAGTCTTCCTCCTGACTTGTAGATGGCTGCCTTCTCACTGTGTCCTCAAAGGGGAGAGAGAGAGGGAGAGAGAGAGAGAGAGAGAGAGAGAGAGAGAGAGAGAAAGGGTTGGGGTGGAAAAAAGGTAGGGAAATCTTTCTGGTGTCTCTTCTTATAAGGACATGAATCCTGTCAGATTTGTGCCCTACCCTTATTATCTCATTTAATAGGCCCTATCTCCAAATATAGTCCCAATGAGATTTAGAGCTTCAACATGTGACCTAGGGATGGGAATGGGGCACACAATTCAGTCTATAATAACCCCCGATGTTCTCTGCCTCATGGTATTCATGCCCTTGTGTAATTCCCTTGTTTGAGCATAAGCTGTACCTAGTAACTAACAAATAGAACATGGAAAAAGTGATGAAATACTACTTCCAAGATTAGTTTATAAAAGGACTGTGGCTTCTGTTAAAAATGTTATCTCTCTCTTGCTGACTGTTGGCTAGAAGCCTCTATCAGTTCCCTGCCATGAGAACCTCTCCATACCTCACGATATGGCATCTGACTTCCTTTAGAACAAGCAAGTAATCAAAGTCCTCAATCCAATAGCCCGTGAATAACTGAATCTTGCTGTCAGCAACATGAGTGAGCTTGGAAGCAAATCTTTTCCCAAAGGCACCTTCAAATGAGATTGCATCCTCTACCTACAGCTTGACAGCAACTTCATGAGAGACCTTGAGGCAGAGGCATCCAGCTGAGCCATGCCTGGATTCCTGATCTACAAAAGTTGTGAGATAATAAATGTTTGTTTTGGGGGGATACATTTTTATGTAGCAATAGATAACTAACACAAAAGACTTTACTGAGGGAGTGACCCTTAGGCTGGAACATGAAGGATGATGGGGGTTACTAGGTGACTGAGTCAGAAGGGAGGAAGAAGTGGTCCAGAGGGTCAAGAATAGCTTGACTGTAGTGCACCAGAGACGGTGGCATGAGACAGAGCTGGTGAACTGGGAAAATGCTTTGGGAAATTCAGGAACAGAGCAAGAGGAGTGGGCATTAATCAGGTAACAACAGAGCATTTTCCTAGTTGCTTAGATGGATCCATAGGATGATAGGATGGTATAGTGGAGAGCACTATGATGGGAGCCAAGATTCAGGGTGAACGCTGATCTCAAGCAATCACTTGGTCATTCTGGTCCTCAGTTTTCTCACCCACAAGATGGAATCTGAATTCTTTACAAGTCTCAGTCAAGAGTTATTAGTTCCATGAAACTATATGAGGAAAACTATAAGAGACTTCTGAAAGAAACAAAAGTAGGCCTGATCCAATAGAAAGACATTAGATATTATCGGATAAGAGGACTCAATTTCATAAAGATGATAGTACTCCATAAGTTAACTTCTACATTTAGTGGAATACAAGTAAATCAACATCAGAGTTTTGAGCTAGGTAAATTGATTATGAAGTTCATATGGAAGAGCAGACAAATGAAAATATCCAGAAATAGCCTAAAAAAATAGAAGCAACAAAGGGGAAAGCTAACCCTAACAGATATTTCTAAAGCATGTCCTAAAACTTCTACAATTAAAGTTGTGGTATTGGTGTATGAACAGACAAATGGAATGGGGTAGGAAATCGAGAAAGAGACCCAAAAACATATGGAAATTTAGTAGATGATAAAGGTGATATTTCACATCAGTGGAGAATATATGGACTGTATCTTAAATGATGCTGACACAGCTACAGAAAAAGACAAAATTGGATCCATTCCATATAAGGAATTGGACTCTACTGCAATCTCAACATAGGTTTCTGAAGCCCCCGTGGGAAGCTCTGAGGCTAGGATGACCATTTAGAGTTGTCACAAGTTGGCAAAGAGGTTGAGTATACTCCACACCACCCAAATTATCAGGAGTCTAAATGCAAATAATAAAAGTATAAAAATAGGACAAGAAAATATAGATTAATTTGTTTATTGAGAATATAGAAAAACTTCCCTAGGCTCAAAATCCAGAGGCAAAAAGATTTATAAATTTGCATTTAAAAATTTTCCATGGGAAAAATATCACAAATGAAGTAAAAAAATGACACTTAGGAAAAATATTTGTAATATATATATCACAAAGGATTCATAATGTAATATATACATGGGTCCTAAAAATGGAAAAAATATAATATAGATAATTGGGCAAATATGTGAATGCCTGTTCCTCAGAAAAAGATATGGTCTTTAAACATTTTAATATATGTTCGTTCAGTCTTGCTGATAATAAGATAAATGCAAACTACAGCTGTATTAAAACCTGTCAGTTTGGTAAAAATCCAAAATTGGACAATCTGCTCCATTGACATGACTGTGGAGAAGGAGGTGTTCTCATTCATAGCTGGTGTACATACAAAATGATAAAACTTCTATGGAAAGGGATTAAGCAACATTTAGCCAAACTATATTTGCATTTACCCTCTGGCCCAGTAATCCTATTCTCCCAAGGAAACACCTGCAAAAAAAAAAAAAAAAGAAAGAAAGAAAAAAGAAAAAAGAAAAAAAAAGTTATGCCTAAGGTTATTAACTGCAGGATTCTTCACAACAGCAAAAGAATGGAAACAATTACAGAGCCCCTCAATAGGGGACTGATTGAATAAACAATGGGATAGCCACATAATGAGGATTATGCAGCTATAAAAAAAATGAGGAAGATCTCTGTATACTTACAGGGAACTTCTTCAAGATATATTATTAAATGACAAAAACCAAGTGAATAGTGTGTATAGCATGTCAACTTTGATTAAGTAGTAATATAATGTGTTAAGTATATATAGGTGAATGTGTATTTACATATATAAATTAAAGATTTGTTTATTTATTTGAGAGAGAGAGGGAAAGCACATGTGGTCAGGGGATGGCCAGAGGGCAGAGGGAGATGAGAGAGAGAGAGAGAGAATCTCAAGCAGACTCCCCACAGAGCACAGAGCCTGATGAGAGACTCAGTCTCATGACCCTGAAATCATGACCTGAGCCCATATCAAGAGTTAAATGCTTAACTGACTGAGCCACCCAGGTGCCCCTATATTTACTTACATTTTTAAAAGAACAATGAAAAGATAAAGTAAGACTTTTTTTTTTGAAGACTTTATTTGAAAGAGAGAGAGATTATGAGAGGCAGGGGGAAAAGCAGACTCCTTGCCGAGCAGGGAGCCACATGAGAAGCTCAATTCCAGGACCCTGAGATCATGACCTGAGCTGAAGGCAGATGCTTAATCAACTGTGTCACCCAAGCACTCTAATAAAGTGAGGCAATTAAAATGGTTGGCTAGAGGAAAGGAGGTAACATAAAGGTTAGAGATAGAAACTGGATTTCTCTCAAAGTATTGAATTTTATATTTTAATTTATTAAACATTCTTAACAACTAAAAATTTAAGTGAAATCTACTTTTAGTTAAATAAAATTTTACTTTACTATTTATTTAGATAATATCTATTTTTTATTTCAATAAAACTTAAGGCATTTTGGGATGCCTGGGTGGCTCAGCAGTTGATCCTGGTCCAGGGATCGAGTCCCTCGTTGGGCTCTCAGCAAGAGGTCTGCTTCTCCCTCTGTCTATGTCTCTGCCTCTCTCTCTCTCTGTCTCTCATGAATAAGTAAATATAATTTTAAAAAAATCAAGGCCTTTTATTTAAAAGTCTTCAGTAACTTTAAGACAATATCTAATCAAAAAGAAAAAAGTAATGCCTAAATATAGAAAAATAAGTGGACAGAACTATATGTCAAATTGGTGGCATACAGTGAATCCTGTAATGCGCCTGCCAGATATCCTTCAGAAATGAGGGATGTAATCCACCAGTCACTGGAAGTGAGAGTGTGAGAGAGATCTCAGGTGTCAGCCTTTTCTCAGAAGCACTCTGGTGGAAGAGAACTGCTTGTTTAAGGCCTCACTCCCTTCCTGTGATCACCTTAGCCAGTGCCTGGTTGATACAGGGTTTACAAGGCACAGCTCCCTTACCCCAATCTTGGGACAACTCTGAAGGGCCATCCCAACTTCAGAACTTCCCAGAGGATCTGCACAGTCCTTTCTTGAGACTGCACTACTGTCTAACTTCTCTCTCTGACCTGTTTCCTCAACTTTCTTTCTAGGTTTTGATCCTAAGAGCAATCTGTAATGAATTTCCTGCATGCCAAACTCCATCTCAGAATATGCTTCCCGAGGAGCCTAATAATGACAGTTGGTGCTAGGAATGCCAGGAGTGGTTCAAGAAGCAGTCACGAAGATGAGATTTTTGGTGTTGGATCACCTGTTGCCAGGCTAGCAGATGGTGGTGGTGGAAAGAGTATAACTAGTCCCTGACACAACTGCAATGCAATTGTTAAAACTTCCACTATTAGCAAACTGTATATTTTAGTGGGAGGAGACATTTTTATGGGTGCAATGTTTCAGGTGTCAGAAATATACAGAAGAAATATGGATGGGTTGTTGCTCAGCTCATTTGATGCCATCTAATGAAATACAGAGTAATTAATTGTTTATTTTAAAAAAGCATAAAAGCCAAAGGATTTCCTAGGTAACCAATACAGAAATTCTCATCTTCTGCAACTAGAGGGTAGGAAAAATTGAGGACCAGTTGCAGGATTTAATCATAAGAGTAGCAGAATCTATCAGGAAGTCGGCTATGCCAAGGACAGGGTGCTAGTTGGGAAAGAGTGGGAACTTGACATATGGGATGAGGACATTTAGGTTCATGCACCACAAAATATTTAATTCCCAAAGACCACTGAACCCTTTTAGCCAAAGAAGTGGCCCTTTCCTCCCTTAGGCTAGTGCTCCTTCCTTGCTGTAGGAAAACATGAACCCTTTCAGGATCAGCCCTATCTTCCCGGGTCAAGCCTTACCAGTAGGCTCATAAGTAGAATTAAGTCACTAAATAACCTGGCTGGGGATATGATAGAGCCTGATAATGCAGGCAAAGGACTACATATACCCCCAAGGAGCTCAGGATCTGAGAAAAATCCACATGATGGCAGAGTAAAAGGTGATATGGGAGAGCTTGGTTCTGGTCTCACAGAATCGAAGAATGAATCTCGTGGACACAGGAGAGTGAGTAAAGCAATAGAAGTGTTACTAAGCAAAGATACAGAGAAAACTCTCAGAAGTGAGAGGGTCCCTAGAGGGTTGTCACTGAGGGCTTTTTGGAGACGGTACCCAGAATCACTAATAAATTCAATATTGGCTCTCCTGTGTCTTATGTCAGCATCCCCTACCATCAATCTGGGCTCCCTGATTGCAGTGAGGATGTCAGGATGGTCCCACTGCCCTCATACACACAACAGAGGCTAGATGACATAACTTAATCATCAGAGACCAGGTAGATACAATTACCATAATGACCAGCAGGGTCAGAGTAGAAGGAAGGGATCTGTAAGAGTTCTAGAAATGCTCAGTCTCCAGCCCATGCATAGATTGAGCTGATGCTGCAAAGCCCAAGGCCCCAGCAGAAATCACATTGTTAGCATAGGCTGTTGGAGCATGGCCCAAGGGCTCCAGGTAAACAAAGACAGGCAGTTCATTTCAAGGGCTGAGAAGTTACCTACCAGAAGCTTAGGGGAAAAGGCCAACTATTTTTTTGACAGGAAAGTTCATTTTTCTCCACAGCACTTTTCATCCACAGGCACCTCTCTTCTTCTGTCATACTGATTTCAGACCAAGCTGGGGAGGGGGGGGGGGGGCGGTCTGAGCATTGCTGGACGGAGAAAATCACTCAGCTGTGCAGGTTGGGGTGACTTGGAATTTATAGTCTTTAACCTCATTCACCTCTTGAATGGCCCTCCCAAGTCTTCCTCCCTCAGTTTAAGCATACTGAGTCCAAGGTCATGAAGCTTGGTTTTCTTCAGCCATAAATTTCACAGGAATGAAACATCCTCTGCATTCAAGCCACTGCTACTTTTTTTCACTTCAAAATAGAAGACCAAGTGAAGTTCCTCCTATTCGAGGCCATCACTCCATAGATACTTTAGTCCTTTACCCTCCATTTGCCTTTAGCATCTTACTACTTCAGTCATCTCTTTATTCTTACTCTCCTCTTTCTATAAGTTCCTTGCTGTCACACTATAGACACACACAGGCTTCTGTGATCCTCTCCCTGCCACAACATCTCCCTTGATACTTTGTATTCCTTTAACTTCTGAGCAATTTCTTCCCTCTACATTCTATTGGAATTTCTCAAAAGAATAGCAGATATTTACTGCCACTACTTCCTTTCCAATTACAGTTTTTAAATCAATTACCCTGATGTTATGTCTGGCAAATGCCAAACCTATCTTATGTTAAAAATAAAAGTATTTGCTGCAATTAGAGAGTTTTCCTTAAACGTTTTTTCTTCAACCTTCTTCAAAGCTAGAATATTCTATTCCTAGTGGTCTACTTCCTGATCTCCTTCATTCACTCCTCCCACTACAAACTTGATTTTGCCTACCACCCTTCACTAAAATAGATCTCATAAAGGTTTCCCCTTATGCCAAAGTCCATTGTCATTTTTTTCAAGTCTTTTTTGAAATGATTTCTTTGGCTTCTACATTGCTTCATTCACCTGGGTCTGTTCATTCTCTCCCTATCTTGCTCTGCATTCTCCTTAACCTAACTATCCCCACTGCTTGCCCTCAGCACTCTGTTCTTTTATGTCTTCACCTTGGATGACTCCATCCTCTTTGAAGGTTTCTGATAACATTTATATGCCATGACTTCCAAATTTATATTTATATTCCAGTGTTGTCTATTGAGCTTTATTTTTTTTAAAGATTTACTTGAGAGACAGAGAGAGAGGGAGAGGGAGAGAGGGAGAGAAAGTGAGGGCACCTGTACTAGTAGGGGAGGAGCAGAGGGAGAGGGAGAAGGAGCATCTCAAGCAGACTCCACGGTGAGCAGGGAAACAGGTGGGGTCGTTTGAGCTTTAAAGTAAAATGTATGTTGGTTGGAGGCACCCTGATATTTCTGCCTCTGCTTGTCGAGGACTAAAGACATCATCCTGATTCTAACCCTGCTTTTCTTCAAAATCTCTCTGAATTAGAAGAGCCCTAGCTACCTGGTCACCCAAGATAGACACCTGGGAGTCACTCTTGGCTTCTCTGTGTGCCTGTTTTCTTGTCTTTCTCCAAACTGTTCTTTACCCTGCTGTCTGACCTCTTCTAACCCCTTTAACTACGTCTCTCACCTCTCCCAACCACATATTCTTGGCCTCTTTCAATTGACTTATGCAATTATTTTGCTATTTATTTTGTGGCTCCATACCTTTTTACAAATTTCTTTTGGAATGCCTTTTCCCACTTCTTTGCCTATTGAATTTCTATTTGTCCTTTGGTTTTGGATTTTCATTCTGCCATCCTCTATCATATTATTTATTATTCTGATCTTTGGGTCATCTGTTAAGTATGCTTTCTAGGGCTATAGTTAAGTCGCTGACACAAAGATGTTAAAATGGAGAAAGTGAAAATACTAGAGCATCCTGCTAGAAACCTGCCTCCGGGTTTACATTTATCCTCTCACTAATAATATTTATACTCAGTTGTTCATCCACAAGTGAAACACCTAACTGTAAATTTATCCTTCCCAAACTTCATGTATTTATCTCAAAGAATAGCATGTTTCTAAAATAAAGCCATATTATATTTCCCCCCTTCCATAGTATGGGGCATTGATGTTACAAGTAACAGAAATCCAATCCTTTTTTTGGGGGGGATTATTTAGAAAATAGTAATTTATTGTAGTAATTGAAAAAGGAGAATACAAATTAGCTTCAGGCATGTCTACTTCCAGGGCTCAAGCAACCAGCATCAGATTTCGATCTCTTTCTTATTCAGTTCCTGGCTTTTCCATGGTTCTGTCAAACTCTATCCATGGCAAGATGGCTAGTCCCAACTCAGGCTGTCCTCTTGTCTTTAACCCCTGCTGAAAAAAAGAATGCCTATTACTTACAGCTCTACTGCAAACTCAGGATTAGCTTCATTCCACTGATTTGTGTTCTATGTTTTTTTTTTTTTTTTCTCCCCTGACTCGATTGTTATAACCAGGAGTGTAGAAAACACTGTGTGGCCAGGACTTGATCTGGAGTGGGATCTGCACCCCAAACTACATGGACTGAGAATGTACCACAGGGGTTCCATCCTAGAAAACTGGGTCTTATAATCAGAAGAGGAAGGATGAGCAGGCAAAAACAATGGATGTTCAGTATCACCTCTTCTACTTCTCAACTGTGGAGTGATATGCAGAAACAGTTATTTAGTCACACACCAGGAGTGGCATTAGTATCTAATTACTGCCAAGGGGATCTTAATGTAGATTATTTTGAAATCAAATTATAATTTTGGACTGGCATCCTCTAATATTTAATTTGTTTATAGCTAACCAGTGCCAATTTTGTGGTGATTTAAACCAGCCTGACCTATGCTCAAATTCTGGTTTAGCCCTTCTCTAGCTGTGTGGTTTTAGGTAGGTGACTCAACTTTGCTGAGCATCAGTTTCAGAATAGTAATACCACCTTCAAAGAGTGGTATGGGATTAGTGATTATTTATTTTTATTCATTTTTTAAGATTTTATTTTAATTTTTATTCATAAGACACACACACACACACACACACAGGCAGAGACATAGGCAGAGGGAGAGGCAGATTCACCGTGGGAGCTCGATGCAGGACCCCACCCCAGGACCCCAGGATCATGACCTGAGCCAAAGACAGACACTCAACCACTGAGCCACCCAGGAGCCCCAGCAATGACTTACATGAATCACTTAGCGTGGCACTCAGTATGTAACAGGCCAGCAATCAGTGAAATACTATGATTAATGTAGCACATTACGTTACCTTGGAATAACTTTCAACTAGTCTATCTTGTTATTTCATCAGAAATTAACATTGTAAAAAAAAAAGAAATTAACATTGTATAAAGAACATGATTCCTCTGTGTCTCTCTCATGAATAAGTAAATAAAAGCTAAAAAAAAAAAAAAAAGAACAGGATTCCTAGTCTATGAACTGTGGAATTCAAGAAATATAATAATTAAAATAATTTCTATTCAGAGGCCCCATTCTCTTAGGGTAGAAAAAATTAATTTCAATCAATTTGGAAACCTCCTCCTCCACCATAATTTTCTGGAGCTGACCTAATTTCTGCGGGGCTTGAATACTGCTTAACTCATCTTCTCCTTAAGCCTTTTGTACACCAGGACTTCACCGTCTTATCTGGGTTCTTTATTAGAACCCACAGGTTGTTGCTAAGATCTGTCTCTTGCACATCGATTTGGCCCCTTCAGATCCACTGGCTCTTTTCAAAACTCTCATGCCAAACTTGTGGGGCAGGGGATGGGATGTAGAGAGGATCTTAGAAATCTTTCTGCTGTATCTAGGCCACCCTCAGGCCAGAATTCTCCTTCATAAGACTGTTTCAAACCTAGCCTGCCTAAATAAATCACGCAGTTGTTTCTGACAGGAGTTAAGCAGAGAACAGGCCCTTTGCTTTTAGGTTTCTCAGACCTACTTAGAGTCTTCCCATCCTTTCCAGAATTCAGAGAACTAAAAATAATCTTTAAGAATTCTATTTGACTTTCGGTATTGAAATCCACTTAAGACTTTGCATAAACAGTTGTATTTGGGAATTCTTCACACCCAGTGGAGATTAATTAAAAACAGATTCATGGGGATCCCTGGGTGGCTCAGCGGTTTCGCGCCTGCCTTTGGCCCAGGGTGCCATCCTGGAGTCCCGTGTTGGGCTCCCGGCGTGGAGCCTGCTTCTCCCTCCTCCTGTGTCTCTGCCTCTCTCTCTATGTCTATAATAAATAAATAAATAAATAAATAAATAAATCTTAAAAAAAAGTCATCTTCCATCCAGATGTTAAAAAGAAACCAACCAGACTATGAAAAATGTAGTACACACTTAGAACGTATCAGAAGTGAAATACCTAAAATGTCTTACTCCTCCAACAGCTTCAGTAGGAAATGAATGGTTGGCAGAGCAAATGTGCTATATATTGTCTGCAGGAGTGAGCTAGCAGATGACAGAACTTTTAGGCAATTGTTCCTACCAATAATGTCAAACTCTAATATTTTGACTATGACAACTACTTTGAATAAGCGAAATTTAACAATTACAGTTAAATTTTTTTCCAAACTTATTCTTTATTCCAGAACTTCAGATCTATCATAGAGATGTTTTGCTTGGTTCTTAGGCCGAATATTTATTTTAAAACTAGACTCTCCAGTCTTCAGCTCAGATTCTGAGCTCTTCTAAAATATTACCTCCTCCTTAACGATGTCCTTGTAGAAACAGTAAAGAAACGAATGTTTTCCTTCCCTAGCTGTCTTCACTCCGTGATTAATGTGGACATTTATGTAGTTTCTGTGTAAGCGTGGCTCTTCTCTGCTGGCTTTTTTTTTTTTTTTTTTTTTTTTTTTTATGCCCCTGTCTCACCCCTTCCCATCCTCCCTTAAAAAAAAAAAAAAAGTCATCTGCTTTGGATCTTAAATTCCTCAACCAGGGATCCCTGGGTGGCTCAGTGGTTTGGCGCCTGCTTTTGGCCCAGGGCGCGATCCTGGAGACCCAGGATCGAGTCCCACGTCGGGCTCCTGGTGCATGGAGCTTGCTTCTCCCTCTGCCTGTGTCTCTGCCTCTCTCTCTCTCTCTAACTATCATAAATAAATAAATTAAAAAAAATTATAAAAAAAAATTCCTCAACCAACCTAAACGTGAATTTCCAAGGTCCTTCCACTCCTGACACAGCGGGCACTTGTGAGGTCTCAGGAAACGGACTCGTTGGTGACCATGACCATATACCCTAAGAGAAAGACCTCTAAGGGCCTCGAAAATTAAGCAAGCTGCCCGTCATGACTGCAATCCTTTGCAGTTTTTCAGAAAGCATTCTTGTATTTCTGGAAAACTCTTTAGTTCAAAGCCCGAAGCTAAGACTTAAGAGGGACCTGCCTCCAATACACACGCACGCCTTATTTTTAAATTTTATTTTTTCTCATTGGAAAGTAAAATAAGCATCATAGGACAGAAAAGTCTACAAAATAAAGGACGAGCAGCACCTCCCCCCCGCCCCCCCGCCCCCCCGCCCCCCAGCCCCGGGACGCCGAGATGCAGCCGACCCCGAGGTGCTCCTCCGCGCCGCCCTCGCGCTCCCGCCGCTCCCGCCTCGCCACCTTGACCCTCGCGCGCAGCCGGAACCGCAGCGCTCGGGGCGGCGCCACCGCGCACGGGTGCGCCGTCGCCATGGTAACCGCGGAAGCCGCGGGCCTGGGGAGCGGTGAGTCGGCGGCGGCGCGGGGCGCGGGGCGCGGGCGGCGGGGGCGCGGGGAGGGAGGGAAGGAGGGGCGGGCGTCTCCCGGCGGGGCGGCTGGGGCCGGAGCGGCAGGGGGTGGGGCGGGCGGCCTCGGACACCCCGGGGGCCCCGCAGGCGTCGAGGCCCGAGGGCGGACCCTGGCGCCCTCCCCTCCGGGACGCGCGCTGTGCCTGCCGCCCCGCCGCTTCCCCTTTCCCAGGCCCGCCTTTGTTGGGCTCCCGTGGCCCAAGGCTGCCCTGGGGACCCCCTCGTTGAGGTGGCGCTTGAAGTCCTCCGGGGACCACGGCTTTTCTTTTCTTTCTTTCTTTTTTTTTTTTTTATTTTAAAAATTAAAAAAAAAATTTTTTTTGGACCACGTGTTTTGAAGAAAGGACTCTAGTTAGCTTAAGGAGCCTTAAGATCTCTTTATCCATCATGACAACTTGAAGCGTGTCTCCCTCCTTGCCCTTTGTTTATTTTGCTTCTCCGCGTCTCGGGATTGCGCTGTCTTCTCCCTTTGAGACTCCTGCTCTTTTCGGAGATGAGGTGTCCCCGCCTCGGGGAAGCCTTTTCGGCGGAGCCGGCCCGCTGAGCTCGGTCTTCACTCTTCGCATCCTTCTACCCCCGCTCTCGGTCTCGGTGCCGGGGCCGACGTGCCGCGGGCTTCCCCCCCTCGACGGTGGGACTGGCCCAGGGCAGCCCCGTGGCCCCCGTGAGGTTCTGTTGCTAGTGTCTTAGCAGCCTCCGGTGGGTTCGCACTTCGTAGGTAAGAGCAAGAGTTCCTAGACCCCGCTTTCCAGCACCGATTAAGTAAAACCGAGCCGCTGCGGTTCTCATTTCACGAATAAGGAGTGTGGGTTCTGAAGAGTCACGTCGTTATCGATCAGATACCAGAATTAAGACCAAAGCGTGGGCCCTCTGGCTCACAGACCTTAGGCCATTCTGCCCTCGTAGTCCCAACCCTGTCTCTCTCCTCTCCGTGCTTATGTACTATAGGGACTTTTGGTTCTAGGTACTTGGGTTGCCCTTGTGACTTCTGCTTTTATGGGCAAAGAAAATTTAATTTATTTTTGTCAGTGACCCAGTTTGTTTCTTCCTTTCCTCTTTTCTTTTCTTTTCTTTTCCTTTCCTTTCCTTTCCTTTCCTTTCCTTTCCTTTCTTCCTATTTGTTTATTCATGAGAGAGGGGCAGAGACAGGCAGAGGGAGAAGCAGGCTCCCTGCAAGGAGCCTGATGTGGGACTCGATCCCCGATCTGGGCTCAAGTCCTGAGCCAAAGGAAGACGCTCAACCGCTGAGCCACCCACTAGGTCCCCAGTGACCTAGTTTCTTTTGTGAGCGCTCACTCATTGGTTATCAGGAAAAGAAATAATGGAAATGTGCAGTTTGTTTTAAAGTGTAGACCAATCTGTAATTGGCTTGTCTAATGTTTAATTTCTCTTATGCAAAAATATTCACTCATTGGTTATTAGGAAAAGAAATAATGGAAATGTGCAGTTTGTTTTAAAGTGTAGACCAATCTGTTATTGGCTTGTCTAATGTTTAATTTCTCTTATGCAAAAATATTCAGGTTCTCAGATAACTTCTCCCCTGATTCTCTCCTTGAGATGATGTCCTGATACGTGGGTACCTGTGGATGGCTCACGAGATCTTTGGGGGGAATTTCCTGAGGTCTCTTTGTCACGTCTGGGGTCATGTACTTTGTGAACAGATCTCTCCTGGTTTAGTCAGTGCCCTAAGCCCTTGTGACTTCTCTTCCTCACTGGTTGGGGTGATTTGATTCACAGGCCTCCCTCCATACAGAACTTCTTCACCTTGCTACAGCAGCCATGTAAAGGCAAGGGTCCCTGAAAGACTCTGCCACTTCTGAATCTCATTCATGTCCTAAAACAGTGGTCCCCAAAGTTTTCGGTCCCGGGACTCCATTACCACTTTTAAAAAATTACTGATCCCAAACAGCTTTCTTTTATGTGGGTTATATTTAGGCATACAGCAAAGATTAGTAAAAATTAGAAATTAAAACTGAGAGTTAAAAACATGTTGATTAATTCTTTTAACAGAACTGGGCAGCCCCGGTGGCGCAGCGGTTTAGCGCCGCCTGCAGCCAAGGGCGTGATCTGGAGACCTAGGATCGAGTCCCACGTCAGGCTCCCTGCATGGTGCCTGCTTCTCCCTCTGCCTGTGTCTCTGCCTCTCTCTCTAGCTGTGTCTCTGTGAATAAGTAAATTAAAAAAAAACAAAAACAATAACAGAACTAAGCTCATTATATGTTAAATATAAATTACACATTTCTCATCAAAATAAGTATTTTCTAGGGCAGCCCGGGTGGCTCAGCAGTTTAGCGCTGCTTTTAGCCCAGGGCGTGATCTCAAGACCCAGGATCAAGTCCCATGTCGGGCTCCTTGCATGGAGCCTGCTTCTCCCTCTGCCTGTGTCTCTGCCTCTCTCTCTGTCTCTCATGAATGGGAAAAAAAAAAAAAAAAAAAAACCTTAAAAAATAAGTATTTTCTAAAGCAAAAATATTAGTGAGGAAGTAGAGTTAAACATTTTCAATAGGAGGGTCCCTGGGTTGCTTGGTGAAGCGTCCAACTCTTGATTTCTGCTCAGGTTACCATCTCAGGGTCATGAGATTGAGCCCCATGTCCAGCTCTGTGCTCAGTGAAGAGTCTGCTTGAGATCCTCCCTCTTCCTCTGCCCTTCCTCCCCCAAATAAATAAATAAATAAATAAATAATAAATATTTAAAATTTCAATATATAGAATATTGATAAAAGGAAGAAAGGAAAAGCTATATGATCATCCTATTAGTACTTATATTCACAGTAAAAATACTTTAAAATATTCTAAAACTTCTGTGTTATAAGAAGAAAAAGTCATAAAGAATAGAATTCTTTGCTTTGTCTTGATAATGATAATATGATGAAGGACACAATCAGCAGTAAACCACCAAACATTTGACAGGAGTGTTTATTTTCTTGATTAGATGTTGTCTTTTAAAAGGCAGGCCTGGAGCACCTGGGTGGGACAGTGGTTGAGCATCTGCCACCGGCTCCAGTTGTGATCCCTGGGTCCTGGGATCGAGCCCCAAGTTGGGCTCCCTGCTCACAGGGAACCTGCTTCTCTGTCTCCCTCTGCCTGCAACCCCCTCTGCTGTGTTCTTACTCTCTCTGTGTCAAATCAATAAATAAATATTTTTTAAAAAAATTAAATAATAGGCAGACCTAAGGATAAATACCCAGGAAGACTTCACTTTGTCCTTTTATTTCAGAAAGGCTGATCTCAGTTTAATCTAGATTTAGACTAGAACAGTCTTGAGAGTTTAACCATAGACCAAAGTGGCATCAGTCTTAGGACTTAGTCCTAGTCCAGTGGTTCTCAAAGTATGGTATGAGGATTCCTTGGGGATCCATGAGACATTTTTCAGGAAGTTCACCAGTAAAGCTATCTTCATATGAGTTCTTACACATAACTTGCCTTTGTATTCTCATTCTCTGCCATGTTATAGTGGTTTTCTGGAGGCTAAATGACAGGTGATATCACAACATCACATGACATGGCAATGAAAGCAGAAACAGATGTTTGAACTCATCTATTAAGCCAGACATTAAAGGGATTTGCAAAAATGTAAAACAATGCTACCTTCTCATCAAATTTTCCTTGTAAAATGTAGTTATTTTTCATAAGCTATATTTTGTATATTAATATATAATTGTTTTAAGATGAACTAATAAATATTTTAAAGATTTCTAAGTTTTGGGCAGCCCGGGTAGTTCAGCGGTTAAGTGCCGCCTTCGGCCCGGGGCTTGATCCTGGAGACCCGGGATCAAGTGCCACGTTGGGCTCCCTGCATGGAGCCTGCTTCTCCTCCTGCCTGTGTCTCTGCCTCTCTCTCTCTCTCTGTGTCTTTCATGAATAAATAAATAAAATCTTAAAAAAAAGATTTATAAGTTTTAATTTTTAATATGGTAAATTTTTTTTCTAATATGATAAATATTGATAGATATAACCCACATAAAAATTTTGGGAGCTCTCCATTTTTAAGAGTATAAAGGGCCCTGAGATCAAGGAATTTGAGAAATGCTGCCCTAATCATGTTAATTTTGGGCTGATATGGAAATTAAGCTTCATTCAAGGGTATGTCAAGGGTAGCTTTCAGTATTCTGGCCTGAATTATATTTCCAGATTTGATCTAGTTTATTTACAAATCTCTGAATTAACTTGGGACCACACTGATCTCTAGATGCAGAATAATCCGTCTGTAATCAAGTGTTTGGTGGTGGTAGAGTAGAAAATCATTTACTTACACCCTACATAGGATAGCTGTGTATTAGAGAAAAAGAAGAAATAATAATATTACCATCTGTTCTTTTACTTCATGAATGCTTTTGCTGGAGGAATGACGATATAATTAGTGATGATGTGATGATGATAGATTTTGCTTCCTGAGTGCTCAACATGTGCTTGACATATGCATCATCTAATTTGTTCTAATTCTCAGAACAATTAAATAAACTAGGTCTAGTATTATTCCTATAAGGGATTAGGTAAATCACCCAGTATTATGCAGTTAATCAATTGCAGGATCAAGTTGAAAACTCAAGTCTTTCAGACTCCAAAACCCATTGTTCTTGGCTGTGAAGAAAAGCAGAGGGAATTGCAAGCTTGATGTTAATAGTTATTGAACAAATACTTGTCAAGAATTGTGGTAAGTCTGAAAGTAATACAAGAGAAATGTAAACCTTGATCCTTACCCTCATCCAGTTTATAATCTAATTAAGTAGATGTCTTCTATACTTGAAACAAATAGAAAATAATTTAGTACTATACTTGGTAAGTTGTATGTTACAGGCTATATAAAATGACCTTTGAAGATCATAGAAGAGAGAGGCCTATGTACATTCTGGAGAAGAGTCAAGGAAAGTTTTAGGAAGAAAATAGGTTTATAGCTTGGCCTAAGTAGGATTTGGCTAGTAGGAATGGAGGAGAAAAAAACATTATTCTAGACCTAGTGACAGGAATATGTATGAGATGTAAATAGGATTTTCTCAGTATCTTCAAGGTCTCATGTCCAAGCCCCCAATAAGCCCACGAGGAAAGGCATTTTAAAGCATATTCTGCTTCTCTAAAGTTTGAATATGCATATCTATAGTAGATATGTTCTAGAAAATTACAATGTTATTTATAGGGTGACAAAACAATTTATTGTGTGGTAATGATAGACATTCTTGAGAGCAAAAGAGGATGCCATTAAAAATTACAGCAGGGGAACAGATGTAAATGGGACCCTAGGTACATCGAAACATATGTCACCCAAGCTATTAACCATAAACACATGCTGTCTAACTTCTGTTAAATTCTCTCTTGTTGATTTCCTGCTATAGTTCCATAGAGGTTATTCAAAACTAATGTTTTTTCACCGTGTGGCTTGTACCCCCATTAGTGGGTCATAAAATCAATTTGGTGGATGGCGCCAGCCTTAAAAATTATAATGGGAATGAGATGCCTGGCTGGCTCAGTTGGTAGAACATGTGACTCTTGGTCTCAGGGTCCTGAGTTTGAGCCGCACATTGGATATAGACATTACTTAAAAAATAAAAAATTAAAAAATATATAATGGAAATAAAAACATCAGTATATTACATGTAGTAAGTATAAGTAGTATTTTGGTTAATGATACACATGCAAGTATACCCCATATATGCAATGTATCCAGACAAAAGTGTCCATTACTACTGACAGTAAGTTATTTGGTTACCCTATGTTTTAAAAAATATTTTATTTTTTATTCATGAGAGGCACAGAGGGAGGCAGAGACATAGACAGAGGAAGAAGCAGGCTCCCTGTGGGGAGCCTGATGTGAGACTTGGTCCAAGGATCCCAGGATCACTACCTGAGCCAAAGGCAGATGCTCAACCACTGAGCCACCCAGGTGCCCCTGGTTACCCTATTATTTTTTTTTAAGTTTTATTTATTTATTTACTCAGAGAGAGAGAGAGAGGCAGAGACACACGCAGAGGGAGAAGCAGGCTCCATGCAGGGAGCCCAGTGTGGGACTCGATCCCAGGTCTCCAGGATCACACCCCGGGCTGCAGGCGGCGCTAAACTGCTGTGCCACCAGGGCTGCCCCAGGTTACCCTATTAATAGAAGATATATACATATATATATTTACATATATAACATTAAAATAAGATATCATTAACTAATATATACTATGTAATACAATAAAATAATTTAGATATACTATGTATAATACAATATATTAAATAGCATATATGTATTTGGACAGGACATCTACCTCATAGTCTAAATTAGCTGTGTAAACTCTAGACATCATGCTTGCAATCCAGTGAGAAGGAATGACACTTTCCCAAAAGTTGTATACTATATAACTTCTTACGTCTACTATTTGGACTTATGGCCACATCATGTTGCAAGAGAGACTGAGAAATAGTTTTATTTCAGTATAAATATTGGTTTTTTAAAAAGGTGTGGTTAAAAAAAAGAGAATGGGGTTCTGTTCCTAAGGAAAGGGAGATCAGATTTTGGGGAAGACAGCCATGTCTGAGTACTATATCAAAGGCTCACATAATCATGAGGAGCCTGGAAATGAGCAGGAACCAAGGGCGCTCTGGAGGGTCAAACCACACAAACCACAGCATGTTCTCATAGCAAGAAGTTTGATCAGTACAACCTTGCTGTCACTGTGATGAATGACCTTCAATTAGCCTCATGTTCATGTGTCCCTTGTTCAGGTGTTAAGATCCTGGTCACTCACATGTGAAAGCTAGAAAAACTTAACTCACAGATACAGAGAACAGATTGGTGGTTGCCAGAAGTGGAGTTAGAGATAGGTGAAATGGGTGAAGAGGGCCAAAAGGTAAAAATTTTCATTTATAAGATCAATATGTTCTGGGAATGCACTGTACAGCATAGCGAGTATAGTTAACATAACTATTGAAGTAAATACAATACTGTATTGTATTTGAATGTTGTTAAGAGATTAGATCTTAAAAGTTTGCATCACAAACTTTGTAATTATGTGAGATGATGGATGTTAACTTACCCTGGTGATCATTTTATAATGTGTACATAGATCAAATTATTATGTTGTATACGTTAAACTAATACAATGCTATATGTGAATAAAAAATGAAATAATTAAAAACAACAGCAGAAAGAGTCTCAAGATCCTAGGATTGAGCAGCTGATTGGCAGAGCCTAATTTATATTCTTGCCCCCAACCTTGTGCTGAGAGGAGGAGGATCTTGCTTCTTTGGCTTACATAGTGGAAAGTTCCTTTATCTTTCACTAGAAATCTCCAAAATGGAGATTGGGATTCTTTAAGAAAGTGTGTGTGTGTGTGTGTGTGTGTGTATGTGTGTGTGTGTTGGGAAGATGGAGAGTTAGATGATAGCACTCAAAAGGATTATAGGTTTTCTTTATATTCTGTAAAATGAAGGAATTAAATGAAACAATTTCAAAGATAAAGTTTGGGCCAAATCTTATGGTGGAGTCATCGTTGATTGGCTAACAACTCCCATTCTCACCCCATATACCTTGCTTGCTTCTTATAAAAGCAGGAAAATTGAGAAACGTTCTTTTTTTGCTTCTTTTAAGTAAGGGATACAATCTGGCCTTTGTTCGGGCTTGTTCGGAGAGATTTTTTTTTGCTTTCCTTTTAAAAAGGATGGATGGCATAGATATCCTCTGGAGGATTCCGCCTTTTTCCTGCTTCAAATGCAGATGTGATGCCAGGAATTATGACAGCTCTCATGTCACTATGAGGCAACAGCCATGATGATGAAGGTCTTACACACTATGATGACATAAAAAGCTAGAAAGAGCTTGGATCTGTATTTTTGAGCTGCTGAACCATCTCCACCTTTAAATTTCTTATTGTGAGGAAATCTCTTACTTTTGAAAGCTAATCTTATTATTTTTCTGTAGTAATCAAAGAATTCCAAACTTCAACAGCTTATGAGTATTTATATATTTAGTGAAGGTAGAGATTAATGTAGGGCTATGATAGATAGAGATATTATTCTAACTAGATTTCCCTTCCTTCTGATTTCTGAATGACCAAATCTTGCCTATTCTTTATGGCCCAGCTTAAATACTTTAAAAAAAAATTTTTTTTTTTACTAACTATATGAATCATGTATCCCATTTCCTGTGTCTTCCTCCTACCCTCCTGCACAAACATGTCCTAAATCTTGTGTTGAATCTTGCTTTGCTTTTTTTTTTTTTTAAATAGTGTTCCTGAGTCTATTTGCATTGCTAAAAGTCAATTTTAACTGCTTTGAACTTTACAGAAATATATCTTGGTATATATAATCCAAAAGATTATACTTTTGGATCTACTTTTTCCTGTTAATATTATATTGCTAAGATTTATTTATATTATATGCTTCAGTTACTTATTGCTGCATGACAAATTATCCCCAAACTTTGGTAGTGTAAAATAGCACACATTCATTATCTCCCAGTTTCTCTGGCTCAGGAATCTGGGCACAGCTTAGCTAGATCTTTTACTTTGGCTTCTCTCACAAAGCTGCAGTTAGTGTGTTGCCTGTGACTGCAGTCATCTCAAGGTTCAACTGGGCAGATCCACTTCCAAACTCATTCAGTGGTTGTTGGCAGAGTTAAGTTCCTCATAGGTTAGTGGACTGAGGGCTTCTGTTCCCTCCTGGCTGTTGGCCAGAGGTTGCCCTCTGTTCCTTGTATGATGGCCCTCTCCATCATACACACCAGAAGAGTCAGGGAGAGAATACCAACACCAGTCACAATCTGCTATAACTGAACTGTGGAAATGACATCTCATCACTGTTGCTGTATCTTCATTATAAGAAAGTCACTATGTCCAGGCTGCATTTCAGGGGGAGGAAATTACACAAGGGTATGAATACCAGGAGACAGGGTAAGACAGGGTGAGAGTCATTGAAAGCCATGTTAGAAGTTGCCTACCACATGGTATCACTGTAATATGTTCATTTGAACTACTTATACTATTATGATGAATATGCTACAGTTTATGCTCACTCCTTTTCTTGGGCTTTGTTTTCCTGCCAGGATTTTTGCTGTTAAGAACAGTGATGCAACAAACATTCCTATACACATGAAGGGCACTGTGCTACTCTTCTCTGAATCATTACCAATTTAGTATGTGTTCTGCCAGAGTGAGCATGAAGAATTCCTTGATTAATTGTGCCTGGAATTAGTCTCATTCCTTCTGAACTCTCATAGCATACTTCATGTCTTATGATACTTAGCACATGTTACATTTTATCACACTTATTTTGTGTCATATTTTCTCCCTTGAAATAGTAAGTCATTGAAGGCAGGAAATAAATTTGGTTCTTTCTTGTAATTTACATAGTGCCTGCACAGTGCTTATAATATTAGTAAGCTTTCAGGGAACAGTTCTGAATGAATAATTCTATCTCAGTGTCAGTGCCTAATTTTAAGAGTTTTAATCTGGCTCCAATAATCCCTCTGTGTTTCTCACTTTCCCCCAGCATGGACCCTTCTTTGGGCAAGTGAATCTGTTCAACATTCATTCTCTTTGAATCTTTTCCTAATAAATCTGGCCACATTGATCTGTTTTTTCTTCTGTTCCGGTTAAATTTACTCTTTATATCACACATTTAGCATTTTAGTATATATTTAGACAGTGTGCACAATAAACTTTTTGATTGCATGGATGAAGTGTCTTATTTTATAATTATTTTCAACTAGTTAAGTATTTTTATCCCACCTATATTGTCAGTTGACTGATAAAATAAGCAAATAAACAAATATTGATTTGTTCAAGTAGATTACTATTACTTTCTTTTTTTAGCCTCAGGTATTTTTGGTGTTAATGGAGCCAGAAGGACCTCCTGAATCAGAGAGTTCAGAAAAGTCAATATTTTTCTCACAGCAAGAAGAAGAAGGAGAAGAAGAAGAAGATGAAGAAGGGAAAGAACCAGAGGAAACAGGCACTGTTAATCCTCTCTTACAACCTGCTCTCACAGGGGATGTAGAAGGTTTGCAGAAGATTTTTGAGGATCCTGAGAACCCTCATCATGAACAGGCCATGCAGCTACTCTTGGAAGAAGACATCGTTGGGAGAAATTTGTTGTATGCGGCTTGCATGGCTGGGCAAAGTGATGTGATTAGAGCTTTGGCAAAGTATGGTGTGAATCTGAATGAAAAAACCACCAGAGGTATTTTGTCTTTTTTCTCTCATCAGTATTACTTAGAACAATCTAAAGATGCCACATACTATCTCTAAAGTTGGATAAATTTGATGTGCCTTCTTTATATTTTGTGTATATTATATGTGTATACATATATATGAATGTATACTATATGCATGTTAATATAGTAAAGCATAGTAGTTAAGTACACATCACTTTTTTTTGAGAGACAGTGTGCATGCGCATTCATGAGTGGGATGGGGGAAGGGCAGAGGGAGACTCTTTTTTAAATTTAAATTCAGTTTAATTAATATACTGTATTATTAGTTTCAGAAGTAGAATTTAGGGACCCCTGGATGGCTCAGTGGTTGAGCATCTGCCTTTGGGTACCAGGATCAGGTCCTGTATTGGGCTTCCTGCATGGAGCCTGCTTCTCCCTCTGCGTGTGTCTCTCATAAATAATTTTTAAAAAATCTTAAAAAAAAAAGAATTTAGTGATTCATCAGTTGCATATAACACCTAGTGCTCATTATATTAAGTGCCCTTTAATGCCCGTCACACAGTTATCCTATCCTCCCACCACCTCCCCTCCAACAACCCTCAGTTTGTTTCCTATAGTTAAGAGTCTCTTAAGCTTTACCTCCCTCTCTGTTTTCATCTTATTTTTCCTATATATTTTTCCTATGTACCACTATTTTGTTCCTTAAATTCCACATATGAGTGAAATCATATGGTATTTGTATTTCTCTGATTTATTTCACTTAGCATAATATCCTTAGTTCCATCTACATCATTGCAAATGACAAAATTTCATTCTTTTTGATGGCTGAATTATATATATATATATATATATATATATATATATATATAGATAGATAGATACATCAGCTCTTCCTCATCTATTTGTCTGTCAGTGGACATCTGGGCTCTTTCCATATTTTGGCTATTGTGGGCACTGCTGCTCTAAACATTGGGGTGCATATGCCCCTTCAAATCACTAGGTTTGTATCCTTTGGGTAAATACTTAGTAATGCAATTACTGGGTCACAGGGTAGCTCTATTTTTTAAAAGATTTTATTTATTTGACAGAGAGAGAGAGAGAAAAGGAGAGCATGCGCCAGGGGGGAGAGGCAGAGAGAGAAGCAGGCTCCCCCTGAGCAGGGAGCCGGATGCTTGCCTTGATCTAGGAACCCTGAGATACTGACCAGAGCTGAAGGCAGACACTTAACTGACTGAGCCACCCAAGTGCCCTGGGTAGCTGTATTTTTAACTTTTTGAGGAACCTCCATACTATTTTCCAGAGTGGCTGCACCAGTTTGCATTCCCACCAACAGTGTAAGAAAGTTTTCTCTGCATCTTCCCCCACAACTGTCACTTCCTGACTTGTTAATTTTAGCCATCTGACCAGTATGAGGTGATATCTCATTTGGATTTGATTTGTATTTCCCTGATGCCAAGTGATGTTGAATATTTTTTCATGTGTCTTTTGGCCGTTTGTATGTCTTCTCTAGAGATGAGTGTGATACTTTAAAAAAAAAAAAAAAGATTTTGGATACTAGCCCTTTACCTGATAAGACATTGCAAATATCTTCTCCCATTCTGTAGGTTGCCTTTTAGTTTTGTTGACTGTTTTCTGTGCAGAAGCTTTTTATCTTGATTAAGTCCCAACCATTTATTTTTGCTTTTGTTTCTCCTAACTTTGGAAACGTGTCTAGGAAGAAGCTGCTGTGGCCAAGGTCAAAGACGTTGCTGCCTATTTTCTCTAGGATTTTGATGGATTCCTGTCTCACATTTAGGGTTTTCAACCATTTAGAGTTTATTTTTGTATATGGTGTAAGAAAGTAGTCCAGTTTCATTCTTCTGCATGTGACTGTCCAATTTTCCCAACACCATTTGTTAAAGAGACTGTCTTTTTCCATTGGATATTTGTTCTTTGACCATAGAGTTGAGGGTCCATTTGTGTTTTTTTTTTTTATTCCATTCTCTATTCTGTATTCCATTGACCTATGTGTCTGTTTTTGTACCAGTACCGTACTGTCTTGATGATTACAACTTTGTAATACAGCTTGAAGTCCAGAATTGTGATACCTCCAGCTTTGCTTTTCTTTTTCAATGTTACTTTGGCTATTCGGGGTCTTTTCTGGTTCTATACAAATTTTAGGATTGTTTGTTCCAGCTCTGTGAAAAATGTTGATGGTATTTTGATAGGGATTGCTTTGAATGTGTAGATTGCTTTGGGTAGCATAGACATTTAACAATATTTGTTCTTTTAATCCATGAACATGGAATGTTTTTCCATTTCTTTGTGTCTCAACTTCTTTCATAAGTGTTCTGTAGTTTTCAGAGTACAGATCCTTTACGTCTTTGGTTGGGTTTATTTGTAGGTATCTTGTTGTTTTTGGTGAAGTTGTAAGTCGGATAGATTCCTTGATTTCTCTTCTGCCTCATTGTTAGTGTATAGGAATGTGATTAACTTCTGTGCAGTGATTATAATATACTGTGATTTTTGCTGGATTCCTGAGTCAGTTCTAGCAATTTTTTGCTGGAATCCTTTGGGTTTTCTATGTAGAGTATCATGTTGTCTGCAAAGAATGAAAGTTTGACTTCTTCTTTGGATGAATTTGGATGTTTTTTAATTTCTTTTTGTTGTCTGATTGCTGAGGCTATGACTTCTAGCCTTTCTTTTTGATAACTCTGTTGAGGAGTTTATCAATATTATTAATTCTTTCAAAGAACCAGCTCTTAATTTTGTTGATACGTTCTACTATATTTTTGATCTCTATTATTGGTTTCTGCTTATATCTTTATTACTTTTGTCTCCTGCTAGATTTAGGGTTTATTTGCTTTCTTTATCCAGCTCCTTTAGGTATAATGTTAGGTTGTATATTTAAGACTTTTCTTTCTTTTTTTAAATAATTTTTAAAAATATTATTTATTTATTTATTCATGAAAGACACACACAGAGAGAGGCAGAGACATAGGCAGAGGGGGAAGTAGGCTCCTTGCAGGGAGCCCAATACGGGACTTGATCCTGGGACCCCTGATCATGACCTGAGCCAAAGGCGTCTGCCACTGCCTTAACCACTGAGCCACCCAGGCAGCCTTGAGACTTCTCATTTCTTGAGAAATACCTGTATTGCAATATACTTACTTCCCTCTTAGGACTGATTTTGCTGCATCTCAAAGGTTCTGAACTGTTATGTTTTCATTTTCATTTTCTTCCATGTATTTTAAAAAATTCTTCTTTAATTGCCTGGTTAACCCATTCATTCTTTAGTAGGATACTCTTTGACCTCCATGTATTTGTGGTCCTTTCAAATTTTTTCTTGTAGTTGACTTTATTTATTTATTTTTAAATATTTTATTTATTTATTCATGAGAGACACACACAGAGAGAGAGAAAGGGGCAGAGACACAGGCAGAGGGAGAAGCAGGCCCCACACAGGGAGCCCAATGTGGGATTTGATCCTGGGTCTCCAGGATCATGCCCTGGGCTGAAGGTGGTGCCAAACTGCTGAGCCACGGGGGCTGCCCTTGTAGTTGACTTTAGGTTTTAAAGCACTGTGGTCTGAAAATTTGTATGGTATAATCTCAGTCTTTTTGTATTGGTTAATTTGTGACTCTTTATATGATCTACTCTAGAGAATATTTCATGTGTAATTGAGAAGAATGTGTATTCTGCTTTACGATGGAATGTTCTGAATATATCTGTGAAGTCTGTCTGGTCCAGTATGTCATTCAAAGCCCTTATTTTCTTATTGATCTTCTGCTTAGAAGATCTGTCCATTGCTGTAAGTTGAGTGTTAAAGTCCCCTACTATTATTGTATTGCTATCTATGGATTTCTTTAATTTTGTTGCTAATTAGGTTATATAGCTGGCTGCTTCCAAGATAGGGGCATAAATATTTACAATTGTTAGATCTTTTTGTTGGAGAGACCCTTTTATTTTGATATAGTGTTTTTCTGCATCACTTATTCTAGTCTTTGGTTTAAAATCTAGTTTGTCTAGTATAAGAATAGCTTCTTTAGCTTTTTTTGGATATCCATTGTCATGGTAAATGGTTTCCTACTCCCTTACTTTCTATTTGGAGGTGTCTTGGGGTCTAATATGAGTCTCTTGTAAGCAGCATATAAGATGGATCTTGTTTTTTAATCTATCCTGATATCCTATATCTTTTGATTTGATGAGTATTTATTTAGTCCATTTTCATTCAGAGTAGTTATTGAAAGATATGAAGTTAGTGGCATTGTGTTACCTGTAAAGTTCCTGTAGATTGTGTTCCTTTCTGGTCTTTGTTACTTTGGGGCTCTCTTTTTTTTCTTTTTTTAAGATTTTATTTATTTATTCATGAGAGACACAGAGAGAAAGAGAGAGAGAGAGGCAGAGACACAGGCAGAGGGAGAAGCAGGCTCCGTGCAGCCTGATGTGGGACTAGATCCTGGAATTCCAGGATCACACCCTGGGCTGAAGGCAGGTGCTAAACCGCTGAGCCACCCAGGGATCCTCTGGGTTCTTTTTTTGCTTAAAGGATCCTGTTTAATATTTCTTGCAGGGCTGGTTTAGTTTCACAAATTCCTTTAGTTTTTGTTTATTCTGGAACCTCTTTATCTCTCCTTCTATTCTGAATGACAGCCTTGTTGGATAAAGTATTCTTGGCTGCATATTTTCCCCATTTTTCCCATGTTGAATAGATCATACCAGTCCTTTGTAGCCTGCCAGCTCTCTGTGGATAGGTCTGCTCCCAGCCTTATGTTTCTACCTTTGCAGGTTAAAGACCTCTTGTCCTGAGCGGTTTTGGGGATTTTTTTCTTTATCTTTGAAATTTATAGGCTTTACTATTTTACCTATTTTTATTCATTTTGAAGGGTGTTCTCTGTGTCTCCTGGACTTGAATGTTGTTTTCCTCTCCAGATTCGGGAAGTTCTAAGCTATAATTTGTTCAAATAAACCTTCTTCTAAAAAAAAAAAAAAAATAAAAAAAAATAAACCTTCTTCTGTCCCTTAGAGATAGAGAGAATCTTATGCAGGCTCTATGTCCAGCACGGAGCCCACTGTCGGGCTCCATTTCATGACACTAAGATTACAACCTGAGCCAAAATCAAGAGTCAGATGCTTAACCAACTGAGCCACCCAGGTGCCCCCACAGACTTCATTCTTAATTAGCTATATGACTTGGGCTAGTTATCTAATCTTTTTGTGCTTCTGTTTCTTCATCTGCAGAATGGGAATAATAATTATATTTTCTTTATAGGATGTTGTAAGGATTAAATAAAATAGTAAATATAAATATTTTATCACAGTAGTTGGCACATAGTAAGTTGATATACAGCAAATGTTTAATAATAATAATGTTATTTCTTTCCTTTGAGGATTTTTTAGTTTTGCAGTCATGATCTAATTAGCTCTTTTTATGCAGTCACTTTTTTTTTCAGATTGCAAATATATTACATAGTCATTGTAGAAAATAGAACAGTGACCTCCAACAAATAGGGAATATACATTTTCTTCATGCTTACATGGAATATTTTTAAAAAATTGATCACAAGTAAGTCCATAAAGTCTCAACAAACAACAAAGGATCTAGAGCATGTAGTCTTTTTTCTCTGACCACAATAAAATAAGATTAGAAAATCGTAACAAAAAGATAACTGAAAATCCCCTATAATTTTAGAAACCAAAGCACACTCTAAATCATCTCTTGGTCATAGAAAATACACTAGAACTTATGTAAGTGACAATAGGATCACTCTACGTCAGACCTGTGGAAAAAACTAAAGTTAAATTCCAGTTTAATGTATATATTGAAACATAAGAAAGATTGGAAATCATAAACAAGACATTTAACTCAAGGAAGTAGAGAAAAAAAAAAAACAACTGAGTAATCCAAAGAAGGTAGAAGTAGGAAAAAAGTAGTAGTAAAATAATGACACTGAAAATAAACAATAGAGAAGATTAACAAAACCAAAATCTAGTTTAGTGAAAAAGATAGTTGAGGGACGCCTGGGTGGCTCAGTGGTTGAGCATCTGCCTTTGGCTCAGGGTGTGATCCTGCGGTCCTGGGATCAAGTCCCACATCAGGCTCCCTGCAAGGCTCCTCTGTCTATGTCTCTGCCTCTCTCTGAGTCTCTCATGAATAAATAAATAAAATCAGCCTCTCTCTCTGTGTCTCTCATGAATAAATAAATAAAATCTTTTTAAAAAAGACAGTTGAAAAACCTTTGATAATATTTGATAATTTTTGATATTTGATAATATCAGAGAAGTAGAGAGCATAAATAATATTTAGAAATTTATAAAAGCATACACACAGGAGAAACTAAGACTTAAAGAAGTCATATCCATTGACTGATTAATGGATATGCACACACACATACATATATGCAATGAATGTTAACTCAAAAGGAATAAAATCTTGCCATTTGCAATGATGTGGATGGAGCTAGAGTATATTATGCTAAGTGAAATAAGTCAGAAAAAAACACCATGTGCTTGCATTCGTGTGAAATTTAATAAATAAAACAGATGAACAAATGGGAAGGGGGAGAAAGAGAGAAAGGGAAACAAACCATAAGAGACTCCTAACAATAGAGAACAACAGGGTTGATGGAGGGAAGCGGGTGAGAAATGGGCTAGATGGGGTGATGGGTATTAAGGAGGGCACTTATTGTGATAAGCACCAGTTGTTATATGTAAGTGATGAATCACTGGATTCTCCTGAAACCAATATTACACTATATGTTAACTAACTAGGATTTAAGTAAAAATTTGAAGAGAAAATCATTAGAAAATATTATAAATAACTTTATGACAATACATTTGAAAACATGGATGAAATGTTTGACAGTTTTCTAATAAGATATAAATTACCAAAATTAATTTAAAAAATGGAAATCTTGAGTAGATAAATGATTATTTTGAAAAAAAAGAATAAGTAACAAAATAGGCCTCCTTTCCCAACCCCCATCTAACTCAGATGTTTTAAAAGGTAAGATTCATTGCACTTTTAGGGAAAGGTAATCTCTAGCTTATACAATGTTTGGAGAACATAAAGATAGTTGAAAAATTGCTTAACTCATTTTATGAGAGAAACTACTTTTATAGAAAAACTAGTTAAGGACAGTAGTAGAAAGAAAAATTATAGACCAATCTCAATAACATGCAAATATCTTAAATATAATATTAACAAATTGAATCTAAGATTGCATATTACAAAATGTAATATACTAGACTGGGTTTATTCCATTAACGCGAGGTTGATTTTAACATTAGAAAAAATATTGTATAATTCACTACATTAAAGGATGAATGAACAAAACCACATGATCATTTCAAAAGATGAAGAAAGTCTTTTGAAAAAACTGTTGCACTCATTCATGATGAATGCTCTTAGCAAAATAGAAATAGAAGAAACCTTCTTTAAGGCTCTCTATCAAAAACCTGAAGCACACTTACCTAGTGTTGAAGCTTGTTTTATTTATTTATTTTTAAAAGTATGTACAGATCCCAACACGGGGCTTGAACCCACGACACTGAGATGCAGACCTGAGTTGAGATCAAAAGTGAGATACGTAACTGACTGAGCCATCCAGGCACCCCCATATAGACTTTAAAATGGAGAGATTAACCTAGATTTTTGAGAAGGTTGGTCTAATCATATGAGTCCTTAAAAGTAGAGGAATTTTTCTAGCTGGGATTAGAAGAGATTTAGAAAAGGAGATCAGAGAGGTTTCTTGCATGAGAAAGTAGTGTTGCTGTTTGCAGATACAGGGACAAGGTGACAACGAATGGAGGCAGCAGGCAGAGCTGAAAAAGGCTTCTGACAGCCAGCCAGCAGGGAATCTGACTTTAGCCCTCCAACCTCAAATAAGTGAATCCTAAATGAGCCAAATGAGTTCCTAAATGGGCTTGGAATCAGAAATTCCTGCAGTCTGCAAATAGGAGCGTGGGCTGGCTAACACCTTGATTTTAGGCCTCTAAGACTTTAAGTCACAATCCTAGCTGAACCATGCTGAACTTGGGCTTCAGAACTATGAAATGATAAATGGGTATTATTTATTTATTCGTGAGAGTCAGAGAGAGGCAGAGACATAGGCAGAGGGAGAAGCAGGCTCCATACAAGGAGCCCGATGTAGGACTCAATCCCGGGACTCCAAGACCATGCCCTGAGCCAAAGGCAGACAGACGCTCAACCACTGAGCCACACAGGTGTCCCAAAAGGTTGTGGTTTTTGTTTTTGTGAAACCATTTTAGTCCTACTCTCTTAGCAAATTTCAATTATAAAATAATGATCAACTATAGTCACTATGTTATACATTAGGTCCTCAGGACTTACTCATCATATATATATATATATATATATATATATATATATATATATATATATATATAAACTCTGAGGATGTATTGGAACATAAGAACCCATTGGCCTAGAATTAAAAGACTTTTGGTTAAAGGACTGCAGTACATATGTCTATAAAGTAATAAGATTTATGCCATTTATTTGTGGATGATACTGAGAAGTGGAAAGAAAATGATTTTCAAGGTGATTGATGAACCATGTTTACTTTCAGGATTTCCTTTCCTATTAAATACTGGAGAATTGGACACTTGATCCAAAAGAAGGAGGAGGATGAAACAGTTATGTTCTCATCTCTCTGTACTCGTGACTTCTGGTCTATTGGGAAGTGCCTTATTTTCTTATTAATCCAAGGACAGGTCTCTTCAGTTTGTACTTTATTGATGATAAAACCTCCTCTGGTTCTGGCAAGGCTTTGGTCACTAAACTTGACCATACTCAAACAAGCACGACCAGAACTAGTTACCATCTTAAAATTTGTCTCATACCATCAGCAAAGATTTATTAAGGGTGGAAGAACAGCCAGACCTTGTCCTGGAAACAGGATAGAAAGCTGAATGAATTCACCCTTGGACAAGTTTACAGTTTAGCGGAAAACACATCTGTAAATAATTACTATATGGTGGGATAAGGTATGAGATAGCTTAGAGGAGAGATACAAGTGAACTATACCTGGAAGCATTGGACATGGTCAGGGAAGGTTTCACAAAGGAGGCAATATTTGTATTGAATCCTGAAAATGACCAAGAGTTTACCAGACAAAGAAGAGTTGAGGTATAGGCAGTTGATGATAGGCAGTATAGTAATCACAGTATTAGATTTGGGTGTTACAGTGTTGCTCATATTGTGGTATACTTGCCCCTATTTTAGGTAACTGAACGAGTGGTCTTTTAGTATTTAGTCACTCTGTATTTAGTAACCAGGAGTCTTCCACAAAGAGATTATTTTTCTCTTAGAATTAGCCCCAATCCTTCCCAGTTCTATTTATGGTACCTTTTTTCCTACTTGGATTTCTAACATGTGACCTTCTGTATTCCTCTCCTGGGACCCAGCACTCATTACCAACATTACGGGAAGACTTTAGGAAAATCCCTTTCTCTTCTGAATGCTTTTGAAATCATCTTATTTAAATGGTTTTTCTTCTTCTGAGAAGGCAATAGAGTTAATGTACTATAAGGATCTGTGTGTTTCTTTCTAGAAAACAGATCATTTCCAACAAAGGGATAAAACACCTGTAAAGGTGTTTTAGAAACATGCACATTTTTTGTTAAAAGCCTCTGTTTAGAAATATTTTGTTTTTTTAAAAATTTATTTTTATTTTCTTGTTTTAAACCATGTATATTAAATAAAAAAAATAGATGTGACCAGTGGCCTATAACTTCAGCCTTGAGAAGAGCAATATAAGGAGCCAGACATCGCATTTGGAATGGCTTCTTGCTCATGCTCACAGCATCCTGTCAATAGATAGCGCCTCCCTCCCCCAGCAAATCAGGGAGCCTGGATCTTTTGGCTGATTGAAAACTTCTGTCTTCAGACAAAAAGCAAGAACAATGAAAGTGGTATCAGGGTATTTCTTTTCTTCTTTTTTTGTAGTGTATAAAGGCACAAAGAAATTTTGGGCTAGTCTCTATCTCTTTGTTTTTGAAATCTCTCATTTGTTGTGATATTAAGAAAAAAGAAGTTGGGCCAAAGAGGAGATGTAATACCAATTTTGGCTGATCCTGGAGTAGTTCACTTCATGTTCCTTTTGATTCCCTTACTAACCCTTCTGTTAATGATATCCTTACAACTTGATGTAAAACAGACCTTGGATGGTGGGAATGTGGCAAGTAGGGAGTCAAGGAGAGGTTTCTGGAAGGAAGTGGAGGAATCACTATTCTCTTTTTCCCTGTTCTGCTCAGTGACAAGCATTAAGGTGCTGTTTCCTACTCCTTATAAACCCTTTATTTGGCAAAAGACCTGGGTTTGAGTTTGAGTCTTGCTTACTACCTATGGCCTTGGGCAAGGGATAGCCTCTCTGACCTTCACTTTCCTTTATTTTTTAATGGGCCTAACAATACCAACCTCATAGGTTCTTGAAGGGGTTGAATGAAATAGTAGTACATAAAGTGCCCAGTACGTAGTAGAGTCAGGACATGTAATCATTCTTTTGCTCAATTCTTCTTGTAGTAGCAATACATGCCTCTTGGCCAGTTAAATGAGTCATAAATATATCCTGTGGGTAAGTTAAAACAATGAACTTTTGACTTGATTATTTTAAGCCAGTGTGAAAAAATTTTAATGATACCTTCCTTGTTTTTCACCCTCATTGTAGTTGTCTCAGCAAGTCTAAAAAACAACTTTATAATTTGATGGGTCATGATTTCAGTTTTAATTCAAATGATTAATTTCCAAACCAAAGACTTACACAGTTGTCATAATTCGTATGATTTTATTGACAATAATGCTAGCATAATTTGAGTTTACTGAAAATCCCTTAGACTAGAGTAATGGGTTTAATTGTGTTCCAAAATAGATTGCTTCTAGGGAGGTTGCTGTCTTCTTAGAAGATGTTGAAGAGCTCAGACTTCAGGATACCTGTGCTGGTATCTTGCATCCATCATTTACTGGCTGTGCTCCTTGGGCAAGTTTCTGGACTTGAGTTTCCTTCTTAACCTCTCTGGACCTCTGTTTCCTCATCTGGAGAGTGAGGATTAGGATAGTTCTGACTTCATAGGGTTTTTATGAACTAAATTAGTTTATCATATATAAAGTACTTAGAATAGTGCCTAGCTCACAGTAATTGTTCACGATTTGAATGTCATTAAGATCTTCTGTTCAGTTAAACAGCCTAAAGCAATAGTCTATTTGACCTGACCATCTTCATTCTATTTGTTAGGTTACACACTCTTACATTGTGCTGCAGCCTGGGGTCGTTTGGAAACTTTGAAAGCACTAGTGGAGTTGGATGTTGATATAGAAGCTCTGAACTTCCGAGAAGAAAGAGCTCGAGATGTTGCTGCTCGGTATTCCCAGACTGAGTGTGTTGAATTCCTGGACTGGGCAGGTAAGGAGGCCCACAGGTAGTAGTGTAACTGAATTAATGTGAATACACTCCTTGGTAAGTCATACATAGAAACTACCCCAAGTGAGTTGTCACACATGGAAACTTTATTTGTAACAAGGAGATCACAGAGAAAAACTTCCAAAATGGTGACTCCTCAAGCAAGGGTCCATGGTTTTTTTCTATTTAGAGTTAGAATGAATATTTAAAAAGGAGATCCTTGTCATTGTTTGTAGAGGCAAGCATAAGATCCCACATGCACCTTAAGGAACATTCCTGTACATACATTGTATGTTATGTAAATAAGGCTTGTGCTCCTCCTTGGGTGGAGATTTTAGTATTATAATGAGGTAAAGGTAGTTGTCAGTCATTCTAGAAGTCACTCCATGGCACACCGGTGTAGGTGTGCATCAGGGGTTAAGCTCAAACTGGTCTGGGTAGTCTGAGCTGGTTGGATGCCTTGCAGGGCAGTTGCTATCACTTAAGGTGTGGTTTCGGTTTCCGTTTGCCTGAGTTAAGAGATAAACTGGAAAGAAGAGATTAAGGGAAAAAGTAGGACAGAGATCTGTGAGGCCAAGCAGGTAGGCAGTAAAGGTCAGGTCTTGGAGTCTGGCTGGTGATAGTAGCAAACGGACTGAGTGATGGATTTTTTTTTCCTGAGTTGTAGGTTATACCATCAACAAAGCAAGAGATGATTAGCATTTTCACCTTTTATCAAGATGTTTTATTTGTACATGGAATCACAGTCACTGTTGGTGATAGTGTGTGAAATCTGCCTCTTTTTTTCTATTTTGCTATTGCTATTGCCTATATTGTACTTATAGAAACTACATATTGGAAGTTAGTTGATTGACTAATTTGTAACAGTTTTATCAGTAATTTCCTATAAGAATATATGTAAGATTTAAATTCAGGGCCATTTTCTAAGAGACTTAGGCAGAGTGGACCATTCTTTTTTTTTTTTTTTTTTTTTAAGATTTTATTTATTTATTCATGAGAGACACAGAGAAAGAGAGAGGCAGAGACACAGGCAGACGGACAAGCAGGCTCCACGCAGGGAGCCTGACATGGGATTCGATCCCAGGTCTCCAGGATCACGACCTGGGCTGAAGGTAGTGCTAAACTGCTGAGCTACCTGGGCTGCACCCCCCGTTTTTGTAAAATGGCATATTTGAGTCTTATATTTATTTGCTTTCCCAGTTAGATACAATTATAATAATTTAAAAAGACTTTCCAGGGGATCCCTGGGTGGCGCAGCGGTTTGGCACCTGCCTTTGGCCCAGGGCACGATCCTGGAGACCCGGGATCGAATCCCACCTCAGGCTCCCGGTGCATGGAGCCTGCTTCTCCCTCTGCCTGTGTCTCTGCCTCTCTCTCTGTGTGACTATCATAAAAAAAAAAAAAAAAAAAAGACTTTCCAGGAAAAATTAATCTATAGTATTAGAAATCAGAATAGCAGTTACCTTTCTGGCATGAGGGGAACTTCTAGGGTACAATGTCCTTTCTTGATCTGGTAACTGGTTGGTTACATGGTATATTCATTTGTGAAAATTCATTGAACTGTACATTTATAATTTTTTGCACTTTTCTGCACATATGTTAATGCTTCAAAGGTCAAAAGCTATGTGCTATTTTGAGTTTTAGTGATATTTTGCTTAATGCATTTACACAATCCTGTAGAACATAGCTTAGAGATTCCAGGGAGATAATACCTGTGTAACTATGTATGTGTACACACACTGGTTAAAAAAAATAGTACTTGTGAAGTTCACAGTGTTCATTTTGCATAGTTCTCTGCATTTATGCTGTCAGCAAGCATTTATAAAATGCCAACCATGATAATAGCATTATTGTAGGTACAACTGGTTGTTCCTGACCTCTGGACATTTGTTAGGTGAGGGATGATAAGCTAGAGACAACACCAGAAAGACTATAATTAAGGGTTAAAATTAGCAGAGGAGGTGGTCCATGCTATGGGGTGGTCGGAGAATACGAAGTTCGAGCATATTGGAGTTGAGCTGGGCCTTGTAGAATAGGTAGGATCTTAATAGAATAGAAGGGGACAGGGTGTGAGCACAGGCTGAGAGTTGGGAATGAAAGTGGAAATTGGGAGGAGAGTGATGAGACTGCCTTAGTAGAATAGCAAGTCATAATTTGCCAAGGTAGGCTACAGCACAGATGGAATCATAAAAGAGAAAGTACATGGGCTTTTGAATCAAATTGCTGGAGTTTAAATATTAGTGTCTCCACTTGAAACCTATGTGACCCTGGACAAGGTAGTTAAATTCTTTAAACCTTAGTTTATTTTCCAGAAAAAAGGATCCAATAATAGTTCCTACCTCTTGGGGATTGTTGTGAGGAATGAAATAAGATGATATAAAGCACTTCCCACAAGGCCTGGTGTGTGATCAGCACCTGAAAAATGCTACTGCTGTTATTACAGCCAGATTATACGCTGAAATGCCAGACTAAGGTGTTTTCATTTCATTTTTGTTGCAATTGGGAGCCACTGAAAGGTTTTATGTAGAAAAGGAAGAGGATGAAAGTGGTATTTAGGAAGATTCATCTGGTAGCAATAAGAAACTTGCTTATCAGTAAAATGAGAAAGGACTGGGAGAATAGATAAAGGAAATTGGAGGAAAATAGCACATTTGGGAAGAAAAAGGTGAGTTATATACCTTGTGGATTATTTTACAGATAATTGTCCACTTGTCTTAAATGTTTTCTAGGGCAATATTTCTAAGAATACTTTCAATTTCATGGTTAGATCTGTAAGTAAAAAGAAAATAACGAATTTAATTGACCTCCAATGAATAGCTATTATAGCTGAAATTCACATTGTGTAATTTAAAATCCATTTTTGAAGAATGACCCATGGTACTTAAAAAAACACAAACCAGGGACAAATTTTACTGTAACTTTTCTGAAAAGGAACAGTTTGGAACTTATGGGTATGGAGTTCCAGTGGTTTCCTTTTTCCTAATATCCATATGTTTAGTTTGGGTCCTTACATTTTCTTAGGGGTATTATACATAACATTTACTAATAATTGAGATAAAAGGAGACTACAGTACTATAAACTAATATTCTGTTTTCAGATCAGTGATAGAATTGTAAGGATTGGAGCTTCATTGTAATGTAGCTGTGGAATGTCAAAAACACAGACTACTTAAGAAAACACTTAACATTTGTTTAATTCAGCCTAATGAGAGTTTAAACCACTGCTATTTCTTATTCTAGTAATTAGAGTAGGAGTGACCTGGAGAGGTTTAAGCGATTAAAGACTCCTTATGTTGCCAGATGAACTGGGAAGATTCCCTGGCCCAGAGGCCTCTGCCTCACCCATTCCCAGGATATCATCAAAGGCTCTTGGTGTCAAGGACCGACCAACCACAACGACTGAGTGGTGCAAGTAGGAAAGTTTATTAAAGTGAGAGTATATTCTTGAGATATGAGGGTAGGTGAGCTCAAGGGAGACCTGCATGCCCTAGCTTTGGGTCTCTATCTTTTATTGACAGCTCTTAACTAGAGGGTGGAATATTCATTACTTGAGGAGGGGATTTCTTGGGAGCAGAGTTTTGTATATTTTCTTCATTACCTGATCAGAATTTCTCACCTTCTTTGTCTTGGGCCTGTCTGGTTTAATCCAGCTTCTCATGGGTTTGTTTGGGAATGCTCTTGGGACAGGTCTCTAACTTTCCAGACTTTTGGCCAGGCATCCTGTTAAAGCCTGCCTACTCCAATACCTACCCTAAAAAGAGTCTCCTCTACACTGTTGATAATTCCGCTATTAAAGATAAATTTCTTTGGATTTTTGAGATTTGGAGACTTTTCAAGAGTTCCCATTAAAATAAATTTGTACCAGTGTTCTTTTAGAGGGAATTGGTTAACAGGTCAGAACTCCAAAGGGTTGGAAGAAACATTTTTGGAGATGTACGAGTAGGGTTGTGCTAAGGGAGAGTAGAAGTAAGGAGGAGAGTCTGGAAAATGGAATCATAAATAAACTTAATAATCCACAGTAACCTATGCAGACACTATTACTTGTAAAGATTGTAGAATTATGACTGTTTCAATAATTTTTTTTTTAAGAATTGCTTTTCAAAAGCTTTTTCCTCCCTTAGGTATTATGGGAAATATGTTTTTCTGGCGTTTTCAACATGTTTTAAATCAAATCTTTTGTCCTAGTCCTCAGATAAGTCTCCCAATTTGTTTGGAAAAAAATATGGTCACCGTACTTAAAAAAATTGAGGTGGCTGATCAACAAATGTATGGAGTATGTTCTAAAAATTGAGGTACCTTATCAACCAAAGCCTGATATTTTAAAAATATTAATACTTAATTCACCATTTGCCATAATGAAAATGGAAAATTTTATACTTTTATTTTTACTTTTATTTTTTAGATTTTATTTATTTATTCATGAGAGACACAAAGAGAGGCAGAGACATAGGCAGAGGGAGAAGCAGGCTCCGTGCAGGGGGCCTGATATGGGACTCGATCCCAGGACCCCAGGATCACACCCTGAGCTGAAGGCAGACGTTCAACCACTGAGTAACCCAAGGATCCCAAAAAATTCATACTTAAAAAAAATTATTCTTTTTCTTAATATTTCCATACTATTTTAGTAATCTGAGATGGGAAATTAAAACTTTTTGTGTGGCCAAAAAATCCGTTCGGGAAAGTAAGAAAAATCACAAATTAGTTTTATCTATTTATCTGTCTATCTATCTATCATAGGCTCCATGCCCATGGTGCTTGAACTCATGACGCTGAAATCAAAACCTGAGCTGAGATTAAGAAACAGGCACTGAGCTATCCAGGCACTTCACAAATATTTAAATCAGAGATTTATTGAAACGCTAAATCAAGATTCTATTCTAATTTTGGTTAATGATTAGTAATCTAACACACAAAAAAGAAAAAAACACTTAAACATGAAGAAGTGATTGTATACAATCTTTTTCTTGGTACTTTAGTAAGTATGGATGCTGTTTTAGCTGAATGGGAATAATTTTTCAACCCATACTTCTTTGGAAAGATTCAGTAAAGTTTGTGACAAAAAAAAAAATTACAAAGGCTCTCAAAGAACCATTTTTATCCTTACATGAGTTGTCTCAACAGATTTCTTGTGTAATCTTCATATTGAACTGAGCTACATTTGCACATGGATAGGTCTAGTATCCCCTGGCTCCTTCTCCTCCTTCATACTTCTTCCTCTTTAGTTTTCGGTGCTTGACTTTCTTAGCTGGAGGATGATGGGACACCTGATTCAGGTACTTGGTCATCATTGATGTTGTGGCCACCAGCCGGCAGAGTATTTGATCAATGTCATAGATGGACTGATTTTCCAGGTCATTACCAAATGTATCTGTGGAGGCTGGTTTTTTCAGCTAAAGGAAGAAAAAGATGATATTACAGATTTTTTTCTTACTGTAGTTCAAATTACATTTGTTTTCTAGATATGTACATTAAACTCTAAAGACTACATATTATCTATATAAAAGAAAGGTTACTGTAGAAGAAAGGTGTAAATGCAGAAGAAATGCTCTTTTGTATATGCTCCTTTAAAAATTTATAGTAATCATTCTCACCATCAACAAGCATTTAATATGTGCTTTTTATAAGAGCATTCTGCTGAAAGAAATTACTTGAATATTAGTTAAATGTTTCCTCCTTACTAGGCAGCCTCAATGTATAATGCAATCAAATCATAGTAATTTTATAAATATCTAATTCTTGTGAAGGTCAATGAGCTTTTAAGATTGCCTCAAAATACAGTGCCTTTGGCAAAATGGGAAATTAGTTTAAGAGTACCATTTCCCAGAAAATTATCCTAACATTAGAAATTAGTTTACAGTCTATTTAAAAAAGGAAAATATATGTAACTTTGACATCTTTATCTTTCTTAGATAGATCTGGAAAGGACTTAGCAGATCTTTCATCGAGATATTTCATTTTATGGATGAGGCAGTGGAGAAAGATTGAATGACTTATACCTATGGCCCCAGACAGATAACGTCATCTCCTACCCATTCTACTCATTATAGCTTACTACATTCCTGATATATTTTGTAACTTGAGAGGGGATGAACTATATTATTTTAAGGACTTTCTAATTCAATACACATTTGTTGAACCCCTAGTATGTGCAAGATACTGTACTACATGTTGAAGGGTGAGTGGTGGGGGGCAAGGAGATGTTACAAAGAGAAATAAGACATACTACTTTCCCTCAAAGAAGCTGATAATCTTATGTTTTAAAGTCCTAAGTATTTTATAACTATTACTATTTGCAATACTAATTCACCTTTTTTTGATGTTTTTTCCATTTCATCCACAGGTAATGCACAGATAAAACAGACAAGGTTAAAAAGAGAGCTTGTACTAAAATATAAAGGAGATGTAAAGAACCCTGAAATATATCCATATTAGCAAAATTACAGCATAGTTTGTCCAGAGGGTAAGGTAGACAGTGAGATGGAGAAGGCTTAACTTTCAGATAATGCATTTCTTCTGGAAAAATCTCCCATCCGACCTTTGTCCAGATTGTTCCATCACAAATGCAGAAGCTCTCCCTAAGGAAGCAGATAAACAACAGAGAAAATGTCAGGGATAGTCCTTGAATGGACATCCTTCTCAATTGGGGAAAAAAAAAATCAATAGCCAAAAAATTGGTCACAGAGCAGGATTGCTCTGGGAATCAGTTAATGTGGTGCTCCACTCAACATTTAAGATCCTAGTCAGCAAATATACATTGATGATGTTATAATGATATAACATCATCAGTCATAGTGATTCAGGGATAAATTTAGTGATGTCATAAAGAACTACATTGGAACTAAAAGGTGTCACCTAGCCAATTACTGGGTTTCTTTTCTTTTCTTCTTTCTTTCTTGCATTTTTGAGTAATTTCTACACCCAACATGAGGCTTGAACTTACAACCCCAAGAGTAAGGGTTGCATGTTCCACCAACTGAGCCAGCCAGGTACTCTTACTGGGTATTTTAGGGGTATTTTTCCTTGCCTTTTTCCAGAATGTTTTGAACTTTCTCCCTTTTCTGAAAAATAAAGACTTTACTAATATTTTGCTTGCTAATAAATTCTGTAATCATATTAACAGAGTTTTTGTGGAAATAATTTACCTATACCTCCTTCAAGCTTTCTGAGGTGTGGCAGTTTTATATCTACTTAAAAAGTTGCTACAGCCATACCATTTCACACAATTTAGCATCTGCTTCTATTTTTTTTCACTCTGGAATTTCCTTCCCTTTAAATAGTTAAGCAAATATTGAGTCCCTTCCTCCTTTAACCTATGTCCCTTTGGTGGCAATGTGGTACTGTCAGATAGTGGGTGAGGGGTGGGGAATTTGGTATGGAGTGTGATAAAAAGATGAGACATGGACCTTGCCTTTAAAGAGCTTACAATCTACAGGTAGAAGCAAAAAACAAGATAGTAAAAATTACAAGACAGACTAAACTAGAGCTAGCTCAAACTATAATCGAGTAATGGTTGTAAGAGCAATAGGTTCTACTTGGGGGAATCAGAAATTTCATAGAAGAGTATTTGAGTAAGCTTTGAGGAATGAGTAGAATTTTAGAAGATGGCAATGCAGAGAGGGCATCTTAGGTCGAGGAAACATAATAGAGAAATTCTGTGTCAACATTTATATAACAAATATTTATTGAGTACCTCTGTGTGCTAATACTGTTCTAGGACCTGAGAGTATATGCACGACCTGGTGCAAAACCAGAATCTTTATGTTCCTGAAGTTTATGTTCCTACTTTCTGGTAGGGAGACCCAGAAAATAGATGTCTAAATCTATAGATTTATGGAGTGCTACTAAGAGTAGAGTGGTAAGGGGGTTATAAAGTTGCCAGCAAGTGAATGAGTGAATGTATGTTCCTTTATGGAAGGCAAGCAGGAAAGATCTACTCTGATAAACTAATGTCTGAGCAGAAACCTGAGGAACTGAAAGAGTGAGCCATGTTGACAGGTGGCAATGTTCCTCTGTAAATAATGAGCAGACTCTCTGGATGAGTGTTGGAAGGGACAGAGTTAGAAAGGTACTTTGTGGCTAGATGGATATCTGAGGGCTCTGTGTTTTATTCAGTAGTCAGTAGAGAGTCATTTGTAGAGTTTTGAGGAGAGGAGTGACATAATAAACTTACTGGGTGGTTTACTGTGTCCCAGGCACTTGAATGCATCATACTTCATTTTGTTTAGTCCTTACAACAATCCTATGAGGACTGTACTATAATGCTTCCATTTTATAGGTGAAACATAGAGAGGTTAAGGTATTATCGTGGTCTGAATGTGTTCCCCCCACTCCCAATTCATATGTTGAATACTAATGCCCAATGTGATAGTTAATTAGGAGGGGTAAGGCCTTTGGGAGGTGCTTAGGATATGAGGGTGGAACCCTCACGAATAAGATTAGCATCCTTATAAGAGTTCCCACAGAGCTTCCTAGCCCCTTCCACCATGTGAAGACATAGTGAGAAGGTTCCAGCTATGAAGAAGAGGGCTCTCATCAGACCACAATCATGTTGATTGTTGCCTTGATCTTGGATTTCTCAGTCTCCAGATCTGTGAGAAATGAATTTCTATTGTTTGTAATCTACCCAGCCGGTGGTGTTTTGCTATAGCAGCCTGAATGCACTATATGGGTATGGTGGCATTAACAGGATGCTGGAATAAACTCCTTTCTCTACCAAGCCCTCCAAATAAATATATGTTCTCAATAAAATCAGTGTGCTTGTTATATAAATGCAGTTTCATGACAAGCCCTTTAGTCTCATCTTTTGACTAATTCCTCCAGCCTGTATTGGAATTCTGGAACTACCACTGACTCCAGGTTACCCAAATAGTGGAGCCAAAATCTAAACCTTAGATTCAAGTTTAGGAATTAATTTTGCTTGCAATGTGAATGATGGATTTGAAGCTGTGAAGAGCTGGAAGCAAGAATAGTAGTTAACTGGTTCCTATACATGAATATTACTCCCAGAGCATCTGGGTGGTTTGGTCGAATGTCCCAACTCTTGATCTTGGCTTGGGTCTTGATCTCAGAGTTGTATGTTTTGAGTTCTGTGTTGGGTTCCATGCTGGGCATGGAGTCTACTTAAAAAACAAACAAACACAAAAAAAACAAAAAAACTATTCCCGATGTGGGTCTGAATTTGACCTCCTTTATTATGTCCACTTTACCTATAGACAAATGAGGCTTAGGTACTACAGATGACACAGTTGAGTGTTACAGTGATTTTTTTTAAGTTTTTATTTCAAATCCAGTTAACATACAGTGTATATTAGTTTCTGATGTACAATTTAGTGATTCAGCACTCCCCATAATACCCAGTGCTTATCCCGACAAACACCCTACTCAGTCCCCATCACCTATTTCATCCATCCCCCTAACCACCTTCCCTCTGGTAACCATCAGCTTGTTCTCTATAGTTAAGAGTCATTTCTTGGTTTGTCTCTCTTTCTCTTTTATCCCCTTTGCTCCCTTGTTTTGTTTCTTAAATTCCACATAGAAGCAAAATCATATGGCATTTTCTTTTTCTGATTGACTTATTTCGCTTAGCATAATACTCTCTAACTCCATCCACATCCTTGCAAATGACAAGATTACATTCTTTTTTTAAGGTTAAATAATATTTCATTATATATATATAATGAAATTATATATATTATTATATATATGAAATATATAATATTTCATTATATATATAATGAAATTATATATATATACATATACATACATATACACATATATATGTGTGTATATATATATATATATATATATATATATATACACACACACACACACACCACATCAGTATAGTTGTCTATCAGGTAATAGATAGTTGGGCTGTTTCTGTAGTTTGGCTGTTGTAGATAATGCTGCCATAAACATCCAGGTGCACATATATCCCTTTGAATTAGTATTGTATTCTTTGGGTAAATACCTAGCACTGCATTGCTTGATCATAGAGTAGTTCTATTTTTAATTTCCTGAGGAACCTCCATAGTGTTTTTCAGAGTGGCTGCACCAGTTTGCATTACCATCAACAGTGTAGGAGGGTTCCCCTTTCTCCACGTTCTCACCAACACCTGTTGTTTCTGGTGTTGTTAATTTTAGCCATTCTGACAAGTGTGTGGTGGTGGTATCTGATTGTGGCTTTGATTTGTATTTTCCTGATGATTAGTGATATGGAGCATCTTTTCATGTGCCTGTTGGCCATCTAGATGCCTTTTTGGAGAAATGTCTGTTCATGTCTTCATGTTTTTTGGGTATTAGCTTTGATAAGTTTGTACAGATTTTGGGTACTGTTTATCAGAGATGTTAATTGCAAATATCTTCCCCCATTCCATAGGCTGCCTTTTAGTTTTGTTGATTGTTTCCTTCCCTCTGCAAAAGCTTTTTATCTTGACGAAGTCCAAATAGTTTATTTTTGCTTTTGTTTCCCTTGCCTCTGGTGATGTGTCTAGTAAGAAGTTGCTATAGCCAATGTCAAAGAGGTTACTGTCTATGCTCTCCTCTAGTGTTTTACTGGTTTCCTGACTTACATTGAGGTCTTTCATCCATTTTGAAGTTATTTTTGTTTACGGTATAAGAAAGTGGTCCAAAAAAAAAAATGGTCCAGTTTCATTCTTTTGCATATTGCTGTCCAGTTTTCCCAGCACCATTTGTTGAGGAGACTGTCTTTTTTCCATTGACTATTCATTCCTTTGTCAAAAATTAATTGATCATATAATTGTGGGTTCATTTCTGGGTTCTCTATTGTGTTCTACTGATCTGTGTGTCTATTTTTGTGCCAGTACCATACTATTTTATAATATAACCTGAAGTCGAGAATTGTGATGTTTCCAGCTTTGCTTTTCGTTTTTAAGGTTACTTTGGCTATTCAGGATCTTTCATGGTTCCATACAAATTTTAGGATTGTTTGTTCTAGCTCTGTTGGTATTTTGATAGGGTTTGCATTAAATGTGTAGATCACTTTGGGTAGTATAGACATTTTAACAATATTTGTTCTTCTATTCCATGAGAATGGAATGTTTTTCTATTTATTTGTGGCATCCTCAATTTCTCCCATCAGTGTTTCATAGTTTTCAGAGTACTGGTCTTTCACCTCTTTGGTTAGGTTTATTTCTAGATATCTAATGGTTTTTGGTACAGCTGTAAATGGGATTGATTCCTTAATTTGTCTTTCTGCTGCTTCATTATTGGTGTATAGAAATACAAGAGATTTCTGGAGGTTGTTTTTGTATCCTATGAATTTTCAGATTTCGTGTATCAGTTCTAGCAATTTTTGGTGCAGTCTTTTCTCTAGAGAGTATGTTGTCATCTGCAGATAGTGAAAGTTTGACTCCTCTGTGCCAATTTGGATGCCTTTCATTTCTTTTTGCTGTCTGATTGCTGTGGCTAGGACTTCCAGTACTATGTTAAATAACAGTGGTGATAGTAGACATCCCTGTCATGTTCCTGACCATAAAGGAAAAGCTCTTAGTTTTTTCCCGTGATATTAGTTGTGGGTTTTCATAATGTGGCCTTTATTATGCTGAGTTTTTTTTTTTCCCACTAGCCCTACTTTGTTGAGAGTTTTTATCATGAATGTATGTTGTACTTTGTTAAATGCTTTTTATGCACCCAGGATCATATGATTCTTATCCTTTTATTATTGTGGTATATCACATTGATTGATTTGCAAATATTGAATCACTCTTGCAGCCCAGGAATAAATCTCACTTGATTTGTTCACAAATTCTACAAAACATTTAAAGAAAAGATAGAAAATAAAGGAAAGCTTCCAAATTTATTCTATGAGGCCATGATTGGTGGTAGTGAGTGATTCTTTTAATGTACTGTTGGGTTCTGTTTGCTAGGATTTTATTGAGAATTTTTGCATCCATGTTCATCAAGGATATTGGCCTATAGTTTTCATTTTAGGGGAGTCTTTATCTGGTTTTGGCATCAGTAATGCTGGCCTCATAGAATAAATTTGGTTTTTCTTTTCTGTTTTTTTGGAATAGTTTGAGAAGAATAGGTATTAACTCTTCTTTAAATATTTAATAGAATTTGTCTGTGAAGCTATTTGGCCCTGGACTTTTGTTTATTGGGAGTTTTTATTACTGATTCCGTTTTTTTGCTGTTTTGGGTCTGTTCAAGTTTTCTATTTCTTCTCATTTTAGTTTTGGTAGTTTATATGTTTCTAGGAATTTATCCATTTCTTTTAGGTTGTCCAATTTGTTGGGATATAGTTTTTCATACTCTTCTCTTATAATTGTATTTCTGTGGTGTTGGTTATTATTTCTCCTCTCTTGTTCATGAGTTTATTGGGTCCTTTTCTTTTTGATAAGTCTGGGGTTATAAGTTTTAATTCTTTGAAAAAATGAACTCCTGGTTTCATTGATTTGTTTTATTGTGTTTTTTTATAGCTTCTATATCATTTATTCCTGCTCTAATCCTTATTATTTTCTTCTTTCTTCTGGCTTTGGGATTCCTTTCTTGTTTTTTTTTTTCTTTAGCTCCTTTAGGTGTAAGATTAGGTTGTTTATTTGAGATTTTTTTTGCTTCTTTTTCTTTCGTCTTTTTTTTTTTTTTTTTCTTTTTGAGATTTTTGTTTCTTGAGATAGGCTTGTATTGCTGTATATTTCTCTCTCAGGACTGCTTTTGCTGCATCCCAGATATTTTGGACCATTGTGTTTTCATTTTCATGTGTTTCCATGTATTTTTTAAATTTCTTCTTTGATTTCCTGGTTGACTCATTCATCGTTTAGTAGCATGTTGTTTAACCTCTGTGTATTTGTGATCTTTCCAAATTTTTCTTGTGGTTGACTTCAGTTGCATAGTATTGTAGTCAGAAAATATGCATGGTATGATCTCAGTCTTTTTGTACTTGTAGAGTCCTGATTTGTGACTCAGTATGTGATCTATTCTGTAGACTATACCATGTGCACTTGAAAAAAATATGTATTCTGCTGTTTTAGGATGGAATGTTCTGAATATGTCTGTTAATTCCATCTGGTCCAGTATGTCATTTGAAGCCATTATCTCCTTGTTGTATTTCTGTTTCGATGATGTGTGCATTGATGTAAGTGGGGTGTCAAAGTCCCTTGCTATTATTGTATTATCATCAATTAGTTCCTATGTTTGTTATTGTTTTATATATTTGGGTGCACCCATACTGGATGCATAAATATTTATAATTATTAGGTCTTCTTGTTGGATTATCCCCTTTGTTATGGTACAGTGCCCTTCTTCATCTCTTGTTACAGTCTTCATTTTAAAGCCTAGTTTTCCATATAAGTATTGCTACTCTGGCTCTCTTTTGACATGCATTGGCATGATAAATCGTTTACCATCCCCTCACTTTCAAACTACAGGTTTCTTTAAGTCTAACATGAGTCTCTTGTAGGCAGCATATAGATTTTTTTTATATCCATTCTGATACCCTATGTTTTTTTATTGGAGCATTTAGTCCATTTACATTCAGAGTAATTCTTTTTTTAAAAGATTTTTATTTGTTTATTCATGAGAGACACAGAGAGAGGCAGAGACATAGGCAGAGGGAGAAGCAGGCTCCATGCAAGGAGCCCGATGTGGGACTCAATTCTGGAACCCCAGGATCACGCCCTGAGCTGAAGGCAAACAGCTGAGCCACCCAGGCGTCTCCATTTAGAGTAATTATTGATAGATTTATATTTAGTGCCATTTTATTACTTGTTTTGTCATTGTTTCTGGAGATTTTCTCTGCTTCTTTATTTTCTTTGTCACTTTTAGTTTTTCCTTTCCACTCAGAGTCCCCTTTAATATTTCTTGCAGTGCTGGTTTAGTGGTCACAAACTCCTTTAGTTTTTCTTTCCTTCTCTTCTGAATGATAGCCTTGCTGGATAGAATATTCTTGGCTACATACTTTTCCCAATCAGCACTTTGAATATATCATGCCACTCCTTTTTTGGCTTGCCATGTTTTTGTTGAGAAATCTGTAGCCTCCCTTACAGGTCTTCCCTTGTAAGTTAAGGACTTCTTTTGTCCTGCTGCTTTTAATATTTTTTCTATTTTTCTTTTTTGTTTTTAAAAATATTTTATTTATTTAATTTGAGAGAGAGAGAGAGAGAGAGAGAGAGAGAGCATAAGCAGGGGGAATGGCAGGGAGAGGGGGAAGCAGATTCCCTGCGGAGCAAGGAGCCTGATGTGGGACTCAGTTGCAGGACTGTGGGATCATGACCTGAGCCAAAGGCAGATGCTTAAGTCACTGAGCCACCCAGGTGCCCCAAGATTTTTTCTTTATCATTGTATTTTGCAAATTTAATTACAATGTCTTGATGTTGGCCTGCTTTTGTCGATGTTGGTGGGAGTTCTCTATGCTTCCTGGATCTGGATAGATGTTTCCTTTCCCAGATTAGGGAAGTTTTCTGTTATTATTTCTTCAAATAAATTCCTCCCCCCCCCTTCTCCCTCTCTTTTTATAGGACCTATAATCCAGATGTTTTACTTTTGATGGAGTCACTCAGTCCCCTAAGTCTATTCTCATGTTCCATAATTCTTTCTGTCTTTTGTTCAGCTTCCTTATTTTCCATTATTTTGTCTTCTATATCACTAACTCTTATGTTTCTTCCAGCCTTGTGTCCATTGTCTCAAACCTGTTTCCAATCTCAACGATTGCATTTCTCATTTCTGACAGATTCTTTTTAACCTTATTATTTCTGTGTTAGGGGTCTCCCTGAAGTCTTCCATTCTTTTCTTAAGTCCAATGAGTATCCTTATGATGTTGCTTTAAATTTGCCATCAGACATGTTACTTATATGTTTCTCTTAGATCTCTGTGACTTTATCTTGGTCTTTCATGTGGGGTGAATTCTTCCATCTTGGCACTTTGTCTAAATCTCTGCCACCGCCTTCTTCAGTGTGGCCTCTTTTCTTGCTTTAGTCGTAGAATTTGTTCTGTCAGTCTTCAGGTTCCTTTCTTAGGTATTTAGGATGATTGTTATCTAGCTGTATTTGTGGGACAAGGTGAGCCTAGGGTAGTTCTATTCTGCTACCATCTTCCTCTGTAGAGTGATCTTTTTAAGTCTCTCAAAAACTCCTTTGTGAAGTTTCATGAGATTGTGTATGCTGATCATGGTAGGCTGCGTAAGGGCCCCCAAAGATATCCAGGTCCTAATTTCTGGAACTTGTGAATGTTATAAGGCAAAATGGACTTTGCAGATATGATTAAGGATTTGGAGATTGAGAGATTCTCCTGGTGGGCTCTAAATATAATCACAAATGTCCTTATGAGAAGGAAATAGATGTTTGACATGACAAGAAAGTGATGTGACTAGAAGCAGAGAGTGGCACAATGTACTTTGAAGGTCTTAGGAGGGGCCATAATCTGAAGAAAACAGAAAATTGCTAGAAGCTGAAAAAGACAAGAGATAGGTTTTCCCTTCAGGCCTCTAGTAGGAGTCAGCCCTGTCTATGCTTGACTTTAGTCCACTGAAACCTATCTCAGACTTCTGGCACCTAGAAGTGTAAAATAATACATTAGTGTCTTAAGCCATCAAGTCTGGTAATTTGTTATAGTAGCCATAGGAAACTAATACAGATTTTGGCACCTGGAATTGAGGTGCAGCTGTAACAAATACTTGAAAGTGTGGAAGTAGCTTTGGATTTGGGTTATGAGTAGTTGGAAGAGTTTTGAGGTGCAAAATAGAAAAAGGTAGGTCACCTTGAGCAGACTGTTGATGGAAACACAGATGCTGCTGGTGAGGCTCAAAAGGAAATGAGGAGCATGTTAGTAGAAAATAGATGAAGGACAATCATGGCAGAGAGCTGGGCTGAATCCTGTCCTGTCCTATGTCAGAAGCAGAACTTGTAAGTGGGGAACTTGGACATTCAGCTAAAGGGATTTCCAAGCAAAGTGTTGAAAGCATGACCTGGTTTCTTCTTGTTGCTTATAGTAAAATGTGAGGGGGAGAAGATAAATTGAGGAAAAAACTGTTATGTAAAAGGGAAACGGGACTTGATGATTTGGGAAATTCTCAGCCTATCCAGGTAGTAGAAGTGCTAGTACTAGGAAGGAGATTCACTGTTAGGAAAGTATGTTCTGGAGAAAAAGCAAGGATGTGGCTGGACAGTGTTTTGTGGGTGTTGAAGAGATTGGGTGTGTAATTTATGGCTCCCCTCAATTATCTTAGCAGATGTCAGAAATAGAAATGGGATTATCCAATGACCTGTGGAGGAGCCTCTTGTTTAATGGAATGAGTCTCTGTGGCCTGCAGGAGACTCACAGCATATTTTGAAAATGTTATACCAGTAAGAATGTTGTCAGTTTGAACAAAGGGAAGATAGAGAAAACAAAAAGAAAAAAAGCCTACTGGACTTCCAAAACCATAGAGGCAGGAGGTGGACTGATGAGGCTATTCAGCTGCGAACACACACTATATTTTCTAAAAAAGGATGATTGTGGCTGGAGCCACAGGTCAAGAGGATGGAGCCTTCTGCCACAAGGGTTACTCCTAGGTCTTGACAGCTAATAGGATTTGCCCTGTGGGATTTCAAAATTGCTTGGGACTGATATTTTCCATTTTCTTTCTACTTTCTCCCTTTCTGAATGGCAGTGTCTACAACTCTTATTCTGTGCCTGTCCCATCATTGTATGTTGGGAGTGGAGTTCTCCACTCCCAACATACAATGATATATTTGGGGGTCCCCCTGCCCCAAATATACACCTATACACCACCAGGGTGAACAGGAGGAGAAGGAAGGCGGGGCCCACAGTAAGTCTTCAGGTGGAGAGGAATTTTACTCCAGGATGATGGATCACACCAGAATGTCACCCATAGCTTGTTTAGATGATTTAGATGATGAGATTTGAGACTTTCAAGGTGATGATATTTAGATGAGCATTTGGACATGGGTTGATGTTGTAATGGGTTGAGATTTTTGGATGTTAGGATGGGGTAAATGTATTTTGTGTGTGGGATAGATGTTAATTTGAGGGCAGGCTGTGATGAGCTGAAAAATGTCTATCAAATATATCTAGGTCATTATCCCTGGAACTTGTGAATGTTACTTCATATGGCAAAAGGGATTTTGTAGATCCTTCAGTTAAGGATGGGGAGATTATTCTGGATTATCAATGTGAGGCCTAATGTACTTTGAAGATGGAGGAAAGAGCTACCAGTCAAGGATACAGGTCACTACTAGAGGTTGAAAAGGGCAAGAAGATGGGTTTTCCCCTTAGGCCCCTCAGGAGGAATCAGCCTTGCCAACACCTTGACTTTAGCCTATTGATGTTGATTTCAAACTTCTGGACTCTAGAACTGTGAGAGAATAAATTTGTGTTGTTATAAGCCACCAAAATATGTGGCAATTTGTTACAGCAGCCATAGGAAGCAAATACATCAACCTTTAAGTTAATTTGGGATTAATCTATAATTTATAATAATTCCATCTAGGTATATGATAAGACTTTCCATTTATTTGAGTCTTGTATTTTTCTCAAAGTGTAATTTTATTCAAAAAGTTCTTGTAGATTTTGTGATGACATTACTATGGGTGCTATAGTGAATGGAATTATTTTAACCTTTTTTTTTTTTTTAACATTTTATTTATTTATTCATGAGAGACACAGAAGGAGAGGCAGAGACATAGGCAGAGGGAGAAGCAAGCTCCCTGCAGGAAACCTGATGCGGGCAGGACTCAATCCCCGGTCTGGGGATCACACCCTGAGCCAAAGGCAGACACTCAACCACTGCACCACTCAGGCATCCCTGTTTTTTTGTTTTTTTGTTTTGTTTTGTTTTGTTTTTATTGTTTTTATTTTTATTTTTTGTTTTTTTTGGGTTTTTTTTTTTTTTGATTTTTTTTGTTTGTTTTGTTTTTTGTTTTGTTTTTAAAGAGAAAAGCTGTGTGCCTGCTTGGCTTAGTTGGAGGGGCATGCAGCTCTTGATCTTTGGGTCATGGATTCAGACCCCATGTTGGGTGTAGACATTACTAAATAAGTACTTAAAAAAAGATAAAAGATATTTTTGAATTTTTTTTAAAGGATCACAAAGGGTAAGCAAGTGACAGTTTATCTATTGGGAATGATTTTTTTGTTCATTTCTCTAGAGTAGATATTTTAATGGAATATGGTCTCTTTGGGATTAGGTGTCACATTTTTAAAAAAGATTTATTTATTTGAGAGAGAGAGAGTGTGCAAGTGTGAGTGCACAAGTGGAGAGGAAGAGCAGAGGGAGAGGGAGAGGGAGAAGCAGGCTCCCCACTGAGCAGGGAGCCCCGTGTGGGGCTTGATCTGAGATCATAATCTGAGCTAAAGGCAGATCCTTAACCAACTGAGCCACCCAGGTGCCCCAGGTGTAACATTTAAAATTTGTCATCAAAATTTTAGCACAATTTTAGGAATACAGTGAGTGTCCCAAAGTGCTGTCTAGTTGAGTATTATATATCTTGAAATTCAATGAAAACAACCTTAACAAATCTTCTGCACACAGTCTTTTTTTTTCTTTTAAGATTTTAAAATTTATTTACTTGAGAGAGAGCAAATGAGGGAGAGAGCGCAAGGACAGGGGCAGGCAAAGGGAAAATGAGAAGCAGACTCCTTGCTGAACAGAGAGCCCAGTCCAGGGGGCACTTAATTGCAGGACCCTAGAATCATGACCTAAGCTGAAGCAGATGCTTAACTGATTGAGCACCCAGGTGCCCATTCTATACACAGTATTTATAAAGTATTTATAAACTCTGAATATGTAATAGTACCTTGTAAGTAGTTGAGCATATCTTTTAGTCTTTGTCTTATTATTGGCATTTTATTGTCGTATTCCTTCAGATGCAAGACTGGCTCTGAAAAAATATATTGCAAAGGTCTCCACAGCTGTTACAGACACAGAAAAGGGACCAGGAAAACTCTTTAAGGAAGACAAGGTACGGCATTGTGACTATTGTTTGTTCAGAAGTCTTTTGAGATTTTTGCCTTACATCTTTAATTTCTATACTAATGCTCTAGAGGTAGGTGGTGGTCCTTACTGCTGTCTTCTCCTTCCCTTCCTTCCCACTTTCCTCCTGCCCTCCCTTTCTCTCTTCTTCCTTCCTTTACTTCTTCCTTAGTAAACTACTAGTAAGAGATAGACTGATAAAAATTAAATGTAATAATATTAAAGAGTGACATATAGATGTATGTGCTAAGTATTATACTCAACAACATGAATACTTTTAAAAAATTATTTATTTTTTTTGAAAGAGAGTATGCACAAGCAAGGGGGAGGGGCAGGGGGAGAGGGAGAGAGTTTCAAGCAGACTCTGTATGCTGAGTGTGGAGCCTGATGTGGGACTTGATCTTACGACCCAGAGATCACGATCCTGAGATCATGACTGGAGCTGAAACCAAGGGAGAGGTGCTTAACTGAATGCGTCACCCACATACCCAAATGTGAGTCCGTTTTTGAAATGGATTGTTGAATGAAGGAAAAAAAATCACCAAAGATTGTAGAGATTTTCATAAATGTCAAAATCAAGCAAAATAAAACTATATTGTTTAGGGATTCCTACACATGGGGTAAAACTATTTAAAAAAAAAAAGCGAAGTTATAAACAAAGATTGTAATTATCTCTTGCAGGAGGACAGGGGGATGGATTAGGGGTGGGGCACAGAAGTTGCGTTAGCACTACTGACAATGTTCTGGTTATTCTGTTGATTAGCAGGGTCTACTGATACTTATTAAGTTTTGCTTTAAAACTTACATATACATCGTATTTTAGTTTCTATATATATATACATTACATATTTTTTAATGTATCAAACTTTACATAATGGTAAAAAGAGATACACAAACATAAAGATAGCTAATTGTAAAGCCAACTTCCCACATTTACCATATACTAAGTACTGCATATGGACTAGTTTATTGCTTTGGATATACATTAAACTAAAAAGATATGCTCCAGGTACCAGAAATGTGTTTTGGCTTTAAATTATCTCTTACAGAGCTCCTGGGTGGTTCAGTCAGTTGGGTGACTGACTCTTGATTTCAGCTCTGGTCATGATTTCGGGGTGGTGGGATCAAGACCTGTGAAGGGCTCCACGCTCACTGGGGAGTCTGCTTGAGGTTCTCTCTTTCTCCCTATGTCCCTCCCCCTGTTTGCGTGTATGCTCTCACTCTTTCAAATAAATAAATAAATCTTAAAAACAAATAAAAAAATTATCTCTTCCATTTCTATGCAGGATGTTCTGTGAATTCCCTGTCACTTATAGTTCTGATGGAAAAGAATTAGCTATTGCTAAAAGTGTAAGACATCCCCAAGTCTGAGAGCATGATAAATTACACATTTCACTTGTGGTTTGTAAAATACTTTACAAAATCTCTTATGAAACCAACAAAACATAGGCAAAATTTTATTAAAATAGCTATTGCAGCTATTAGATCTGGGAAACAAAAATTTCCTGCCATGGACATTGCCTTATCTATTTACTATAAGGGGTTTTCTAATTTCAATTTTTAAATATTTGGCTATTTAAACTAGAAAATATTGCATACATATAGTAATAATTAGAATAAAATTGAAATGCCTAAAGCAAACTTAATAGCTTTCTCTCTTTTATTTCTAGTCTTACTACCCTACCCTGTGGGTTCTGATAAAATCTTGTGTTAATTTCATCATACCTATCCCTTCACTTAATAAACATATGTATGCACACATACAGTTTTATAAGGTTTTGTTTTTATAAAAATGGGGTTATAGTATACATATTATTTTTTTAAACTACATATTCCTTAATTTGCTTTATTTTTTTAAGATTTTATTTATTCATGAAAGACACAGAGAGAGGGAGAGAGAGAGAGAGAGAGGCAGAGACACAGGCAGAGGGAGAAGCAGGCTCCATGCAGAGACTCTAGGACTCCAGCCAGGATCACGCCCTGGGCTGAAGGCAGGCGCTAAACCGCTGAGCCACCCAGGGATTCCCTGCTGTTTTTCTTTTGATAATATAGACATCTTTCCAAATCTACTTGATTCTACATATGTCTGCATACAGTACTGCTTATTTTATAAAATGGACAGGCCATGCAATAAATGCATTCACTTCTTTTTCTTATTACACACCATAGAATAATAAATATCTTAAATCAGACCCCCCTCAGTTTGCTGTGCATGGGCAGAGATACCTTTACAATGCAAAATGAGACATTTTCAGTGAGATGGAGCTCTTTCTGCTTTTCTTGTACTTTTCTCCTCTGACCCATCTGAGAGGGAATAAAATAGCATTGTCTGTTGGGTTGCATCCAGGTCATACCATCTATGTGTTCTTCTCCAACCTTTGCAAACACTTCTCTTTATCACAGGGCCCAATGAAACTAAAGAATTAGGGAGAGGGCATATACTGGCCCAAGACTTCATGACTCTTAGATTATGAGTTTTATTATATACAACATTCCACTTATTTTAGAGCTGTGCTGTCCAATATAGCAGCCACTAGCCATAAGTAGTTACTTTAAATTAGAATATTTAAAATTAAATAAAATTAAAAATTCAGTTCCTCAGTCAGACTAGACACTTTTCTAGTACTCAGTGGCTCTAGATGTCAAAATGGTGACTATATTGGACAATGCAGAAAGCACATTTCCATCATCACAGAAAGTTCTGTTGCACAGTGATAGTTTAGAGATACTATAGAGTTTTATTTTTCAAGAAACAAGTGGAAAGTAAATTCTTTGTTTCTGTCTCTAGAATACCATCCTCACTGCATGCCGTATAAAAAATGAGTGGCTGGAAACCCATTTGGAAGCTTCCATTAACGAGCTTTCTGAGCAGAAACAACAATTGGAAGATATTGTGACTCCTATCTTCACAAAAATGGCAACACCATGTAAGTTTTGGATGAAAATGGTTTTAGTATCAGATAAGATGAAGATAAGGTTCAGTGTTGTCATTTCTGATATATTCTGATTTTAACAATCTTCATTAAGTAGCCATTAACCTTTACCGGCACATATATAAGTATGGTATAAATCCCTAGGTTTATTATCAATTTCAATATTAAGAATAAAAATAATAACTGAATTATTTCTATAGAGAATGTCTAATGCTTAATATTATTAATATTATTACCATTACTTAACATTATTACCATTACTCTTAATATTATTACCATTACTCGTTCATTTTATATAATTTACTATGCCTTTGATTTTCAACTAGGAAGGCATGTCCTCTTAGGAGATGGAGTGGCAAAATTTGAAAAAGCACTTTCAATATCATAACTGTATTTTGAAAAGCCAGTTGGGGAAATGCTTTCCTGTCCATGGGGAAGGTGCACTATCAGAATCTTGGTGGCAGGCATACCTAAGAATTTTTGAAATGTCAGCTTTATTGAGATATAATTCTTATGCTATAAAATTCACTATTTAAAAATGCACAACTCAGTGGTTTTCAGTATTTTTACAGAGTTATATAATCAACACCACCATCTAATTTTAGAACATTTTACCACTCCCAAAAGAAACCGCATTGGCAATCACCTCCCACCTCCTATAAGCTAATCTTTTCTATTTCTATAGATTTGCCCATTCTGGACATTTCACAAGTGGAATTATACAATCTGTGGCATTTTGTATCTGCAGTCTTTCATTTAGCATATTGTTTTCAAGGTTCATCCATGTTGGAACATGTTTCAGTATTCCTTTTTTTTCTGAATAATATTCCAATTGTACCGATTCAAAATTATCCATTCATTATTTGATCAATATTCATAATACTTTTGGCTATTGTAAATAACAATGCTGTGAACTTTCATGTACAAATTTGTGTGACTGCTCATTTTCATTTCTCTTGGGAGAATTGCTAGGCTATCGTTTGAGGAACTGCTGAACTGTTTCCAGTAAGCAATGTATATGAAGATTCCAATTTCTCCACATCATCACTAATATTTGTTATTATCTTTTTAAAAAAATTTAGCCATCCTAGTGGATGTGAAGTGTTATCTTAATGTAGTCCTTATTTTCATTTCCTTAATTACTAATGATGTTAAACATCTTTTTATGTGCTTGTTGGCCATTTGTGTATTTTCTTTGGAGAGGTATCTATTTGAATCCTTTGCCCATTTTTAAACTGGGTTGTCTGTTTATTGTTGATTTGTCTTTACGTATTTTGGAGTGAACTCCCTTATCAGATATATGATTTGCAAATATTTTCTCCCATTCTGTGGATTATCTTTTCATTTCAATTGTGTTCTTTGAGACAAAAAAGACTTTAAGTTTGAAGTCCAGTGTATCTATTTTTTTGTTGTTGCTTATGCTTTCAGTCTCATATCTAAGAACATTGCCTAATCTAAGGTTACCAAGACTTACTCTTATATTTTCTTTGTAAGAGTTTCGTAGTTTTAGCTCTTTTCATTTAGCTCTATGGTCCATTTTGAGTTATGTTTTATATATGATGTGAACTCATTCTTTTGAATGTGGATATTGAGTTTGATCTTTATTTCCAGGGCAGAAGGTTGCCATTAAAGGCTTTGAGGTAGCAGAGAAGAAAGATTAAGTAGGGGTGAATAATATGGCTTTCCTTATAAAATGGATGAAGAAGAGCCTAGAGGGAGTGAGACTAGCATAGTCTAAGAGTGAAATGCCTAAGACTTGAATTATTTATGGTTCGGTTTGGTTCCCACCGTCTTCCCCTGTTCTACTACTACTGTTAGCCTGGACCATCACCCCTCCCAGCTTACCTTCTCATTTCTGAAGAAGAATCAACCTCTCTCTTCAGGTCTCCTACACCCCCCCCAAGCACCTCAGTATCTTATGCCTTCATATTATAGAAGTGTTAGATCTTGATTGAACCTCTGAATTGACCTCCTCATTTTACAATGAAGAAAAGTGAAGACCAGAGAGGTTAAGCAGTTTATTCAAAGTTATTCTATTCAATAGCAGAATTAGGAATAATAGTATCAATTATATGGGAAATGTGACCTCATACCTTTAAATATTAAAAAAAAAAAGGGTAGGGAAGAATTCTTGAATTGACATACCAACACCAAGGCTTAATTAATGACGGTTCAAGCTGGGACATACTCATTTATTTCATGCCAATTATTTTAAAAACTGGATCCACTTTTATTTTATATTACAAACTAATTAAGTGTAATTTTAAAATCTGCTTACTTTCAGGTCAAGTGAAAAGTGCCAAATCTGTAGCCTAAGCCATGGTCCGAAAAGAAGTCAAGATCATACCTCCTACTGAACATATATTTTATTTTATTTATTTTTTTTTAAATTAATTTTTATTGGTGTTCAATTTACCAACATACAGAAAAACACCCAGTGCTCATCCCGTCAAGTGTCCACCTCAGTGCCCGTCACCCATTCCCCTCCAACACCCGCCCTCCTCCCCCCTTCCACCACCCCTAGTTCGTTTCCCCGAGTTAGGAGTCTTTATGTTCTGTCTCCCTTCCTGATATTTCCCAACATTTCTTCTCCCTTCCTTTATATTCCCTTTCACTATTATTTATATTCCCCAAATGAATGAGAACATACACTGCTTGTCCTTCTCCGATTGACTTATTTCACTCAGCATAATACCCTCCAGTTCCATCCACGTTGAAGCAAATGGTGGGTATTTGTCGTTTCTAATCGCTGAGTAATATTCCATTGTATACATAAACCACATCTTCTTTATCCATTCATCTTTCGATGGACACCGAGGCTCCTTCCACAGTTTGGCTATTGTGGCCATTGCTGATAGAAACATCGGGGTGCAGGTGTCCCGACGTTTCGTTGCATCTGAATCTTTGGGGTAAATCCCCAACAGTGCAATTGCTGGGTCGTAGGGCAGGTCTATTTTTAACTCTTTGAGGAACCTCCACACAGTTTTCCAGAGTGGCTGCACCAGTTCACATTCCCACCAACAGTGTAAGAGGGTTCCCTTTTCTCCGCATCCTCTCCAACATTTGTTGTTTCCTGCCTTGTTAATTTTCCCCATTCTCACTGGTGTGAGGTGGTATCTCATTGTGGTTTTGATTTGTATTTCCCTGATGGCAAGTGATGCAGAGCATTTTCTCATGTGCATGTTGGCCATGTCCATGTCTTCCTCTGTGAGATTTCTCTTCATGTCTTTTGCCCATTTCATGATTGGATTGTTTGTTTCTTTGGTGTTGAGTTTAATAAGTTCTTTATAGATTTTGGAAACTAGCCCTTTATCTGATATGTCGTTTGCAAATATCCTCTCCCATTCTGTAGGTTGTCTTTTAGTTTTTTTGACTGTATCCTTTGCTGTGCAAAAGCTTCTTATCTTGATGAAGTCCCAACAGTTCATTTTTGCTTTTGTTTCTTTTGCCTTTGTGGATGTATCTTGCAAGAAATTACTGTGGCCAAGTTCAAAAAGGGTGTTGCCTGTGTTCTCCTCTAGGATTTTGATGGAATCTTGTCTCACATTTAGATCTTTCATCCATTTTGAGTTTATCTTTGTGTATGGTGAAAGAGAGTGGTCCAGTTTCATTCTTCTGCATGTGGATGTCCAATTTTCCCAACACCATTTATTGAAGAGACTGTCTTTCTTCCAATGGATAGTCTTTCCTCCTTTATCGAATATTAGATGACCATACATTTCAGGGTCCACTTCTGGGTTCTCTATTCTGTTCCATTGATCTATGTGTCTATTTTTGTGCCAGTACCACACTGTCTTGATGACCACAGCTTTGTAGTACAACCTGAAATCTGGCATTGTGATGCCCCCAGCTATGGTTTTCTTTTTTAAAATTCCCCTGGCTATTCGGGGTCTTTCTGATTCCACACAAATCTTAAAATAATTTGTTCTAACTCTCTGAAGAAAGTCCATGGTATTTTGATAGGGATTGCATTAAACGTGTAAATTGCCCTGGGTAACATTGACATTTTCACAATATTAATTCTGCCAATCCATGAGCATGGAATATTTTTCCATCTCTTTGTGTCTTCCTCAATTTCTTTCAGAAGTGTTCTATAGTTTTTAGGGTATATATCCTTCACCTCCTTGGTAAGGTTTATTCCTAGGTATCTTATGCTTTTGGGTGCAATTGTAAATGGGATTGACTCCTTAATTTCTCTTTCTTCAGTCTCATTGTTAGTGTATAGAAATGCCATTGATTTCTGGGCATTGATTTTGTATCCTGCCACGCTACCAAATTGCTGTATGAGTTCTAGCAATCTTGGGGTGGAGGCTTTTGGGTTTTCTATATAGAGTATCATGTCATCGGCGAAGAGGGAGAGTTTGACTTCTTCTTTGCCAATTTGAATGCCTTTAATGTCTTTTTGTTGTCTGATTGCTGAGGCGAGGACTTCCAGAACTATGTTGAACAGCAGTGGTGAGAGTGGACATCCCTGTCTTGTTCCTGATCTTAGGGGAAAGGCTCCCAGTGCTTCCCCATTGAGAATGATATTTGCTGTGGGCTTTTCGTAAATGGCTTTTAAGATGTCGAGGAAAGTTCCCTCTATCCCAACACTCTGAAGTGTTTTGATCAGGAATGGATGCTGTATTTTGTCAAATGCTTTCTCTGCATCCAATGAGAGGATCATATGGTTCTTGGTTTTTCTCTTGCTGATATGATGAATCACATTGATGGTTTTACGAGTGTTGAACCAGCCTTGTGTCCCAGGGATAAATCCTACTTGGTCATGGTGAATAATTTTCTTAATGTGTTGTTGGATCCTATCGGCTAGTATCTTGTTGAGAATTTTTGCATCCATGTTCATCAGGGATATTGGTCTGTAATTCTCCTTTTTGGTGGGGTCTTTGTCTGGTTTCGGAATTAAGGTGATGCTGGCCTCATAGAACGAATTTGGCAGTACTCCATCTCTTTCTATCTTTCCAAACAGCTTTAGTAGAATAGGTATGATTTCTTCTTTAAACGTTTGATAGAATTCCCCTGGGAAGCCATCTGGCCCTGGAGTCTTGTGTCTCGGGAGGTTTTTGATGACTGCTTCAATTTCCTCCCTGGTTATTGGCCTGTTCAGGTTTTCTATTTCTTCCTGTTCCAGTTTTGGTAGTTTGTGGCTTTCCAGGAATGCATCCATTTCTTCTAGATTTCCTAATTTATTGGCATACAGCTGTTCATAATATGTTTTTAGAATCGTTTGTATTTCCTTGGTGTTGGTAGTGATCTCTCCTTTCTCATTCATGATTTTATTAATTTGAATCTTCTCTCTCTTCTTTTTAATAAGGTTCACTAATGGTTTATCTATCTTATTAATTCTTTCAAAGAACCAACTCCTGGTTCTGTTGATCTGTTCCACAGTTCTTTTGGTCTCGATATCATTTAGTTCTGCTCGAATTTTAATTAACTGTCTTCTTCTGCTGGGGGTGGGGTCCATTTGTTGCTTTTTCTCTAGTTCCTTTATGTGTAAGGTGAGCTTTTGAATTTGAGTTCTTTCCAGTTTTTGAATGGATGCTTGTATTGCGATGTATTTCCCCCTCAGGACTGCTTTTGCTGCGTCCCAAAGATTTTGAACGGTTGTATCTTCATTCTCATTAGTTTCCATGAATCTTCTCAATTCTTCCTTAATTTCCTGGTTGATCTTTTCATCTTTTAGCAGGATGGTCCTTAACCTCCATGTGTTTGTGGTCCTTCCAAACTTCTTGTTGTGATTAAGTTCTAATTTCAAGGCATTATGGTCTGAGAATATACAGGGGACTATCCCGATCTTTTGGTATCGGTTCAGACCCGATTTGTGACCCAGTATGTGGTCTATTCTGGAGAAAGTTCCATGTGCACTTGAGAAGAATGTGTATTCAGTTGAGTTTGGATGTAAAGTTCTGTAGATATCTGTGAAATCCATCTGGTCCAGTGTATCATTTAAAGCTCTCGTTTCTTTGGATATGTTGTGCTTAGAAGACCTATCTAGTATAGAAAGAGCTAGATTGAAATCACCAAGTATAAGTGTATTATTATCAAAGTATTTCTTCAGTTTGGTTATTAATTGGTTTAAATATTTGGCAGCTCCCACATTTGGGGCATATATATTGAGAATTGTTAAGTCTTCTTGTTGGATAGATCCTTTGAGTATGAGATAGTGTCCCTCTTCATCTCTCACTATAGTCTTCAGGGTAAATTTTAATTTATCTGATATAAGGATGGCTACCCCTGCTTTCTTTTGAGGACCATTTGAATGGTAAATGGTTCTCCAACCTTTTATTTTCAGGTTGTAGGTGTCCTTCTGTCTAAAATGAGTCTCTTGTAGACAGCAAATAGATGGGTCCTGCTTTTTAATCCAGTCTGAAACCCTGCGCCTTTTGATGGGGTCATTAAGCCCATTCACGTTCAGAGTTACTATTGATAGATATGAGTTTAGTGTCATCATATCTATTCAGTCCTTGTTTTTGTGGATTGTTCCACTGAACTTCTTCTTAAAGGGGAATTTTAAGAGTCCCCCTTAAAATTTCTTGCAGAGCTGGTTTGGAGGTTACATATTCTTTCAGTTCCTGCCTGTCTTGGAAGCTCTTTATCTCTCCTTCCATTTTGAATGAAAGCCTTGCTGGATAGAGTATTCTTGGTTGCATGTTCTTCTCATTTAGGACCCTGAATATATCCTGCCAGCCCTTTCTGGCCTGCCAGGTCTCTGTGGAGAGGTCTGCTGTTACCCTAATATTCCTCCCCATAAAAGTCAGGGACTTTTTTTCTCTTGCTGCTTTAAGGATCTTCTCCTTATCTTTGGAATTTGCAAGCTTCACTATTAAATGTCGAGGTGTTGATCGGGTTTTGTTGATTTTAGGGGGGGATCTCTCTATTTCCTGGATCTGAATGCCTCTTTCCCTTCCCAGATTCGGAAAGTTTTCAGCTAGGATTTGTTCAAATACATATTCTGGCCCTCTGTCCCTTTCGGCGCCCTTGGGAACCCCAATTAAACGTAGGTTTTTCTTCCTCAGGCTGTCATTTATTTCCCTTAATCTATCCTCATGGTCTTTTAATTGCCTCTTTTTTCCTCAGTTTCCCTCTTTGCCATCAGCTTGTCTTCTATGTCACTCACTCGTTCTTCCACCTCGTCAAGCCTCATCGTTAGGACTTCTAGCTTGGATTGTATCTCATTTAATTGATTTTTAATTTCTGCCTGATTGGATCTCAATTCTGCAGTCATGAAGTCTCTTGAGTCCTTTATGGTTTTTTCTAGAGCCACCAGTAGCTGTATAATAGTGCTTCTGAATTGGCTTTCTGACATTGAATTGTAATCCATATTTTGTAACTCTGTGGGAGAGAGGGCTGTTTCTGATTCTTTTTTTTGAGGTGAGGTTTTCCTTCTAGTCATTTTGCTCAGTGCAGAGTGGCCAAAAACAAGTTGTATTGGGAAAAGGAGAAAAAGAGAGAGAAGGAAAGAAAAGAGAAAAAGAAAAAAGAGAAAGAAGAAAAAAAAGGGGGGGAAAAGAGAAGAAAAAGAAAGAAAGGAGAAAAAAGAAAAAAAAGGGGTGGGGGTGGGGGACGCAATCAGAAATCAAGAAGAAAGAGAAAAAAGAAAAAAAAAAGCACAAAACAAAACAAAAACAAAACAAAACAAAAAAAACACGGGGGAGTATCTTCCGATTCTGTGTTCTTTAAGTCCCTTGACTTCCCTTGGAACTTGTCCCTCTAGCTGGTCTTCTGGGGGAGGGGCCTGCTGTGCTGATTCTCAGGTGTTAGCACTTGGGGGAGCTGCTCTGCCCCTGCGTGGTGCAGGGCTCGGTGGGGGTTGTTCACCCCGTGAGGCCCCGGGAGGAAGCCACAGTGGCGGGGGCAGCTCTGGGACCCTGAAGTCAGCCCCCGCAGTAGCTCCGGGGCTCTCCGTCTGCAGGGCCTGGAGGCTCCCAGGCGGGGCCGCTGATCTGCTCAGTTCCAGGCAGGAGCGTCCTTGCTGTCCTGGGCCCTCCGGCCTCTGCCTGTCCCTGGGGGAGGCCGGATCCTGGGCTGTGTCCCGGCGCCCTGTGCTCCGGAGCCTGCGCTGTTGGATTCGTGCTCCCGGCGGTGCAGCCTCCTCCGCGGAGCCGCCGCCCGAGCCCCTCCGAGCTGTTCCCGGAGTCGTGCCGCCCCCTCCGGGCTGAGCTTCTTCCTCCGCCCGAGCCGCCGCCTCTGAGCTGTTCCCAGAGCCCCGCAGCCCCCTCCGCGGAGCTTCTTCCTCCGCCCGAGCCGCCGCCGCTGAGCTGTTCCCGGAGCCGCGCAGCCCCCTCCGCGGAGCCGCCGCCCGAGCCCCTCCGAGCTGCTCCGGGTCCCGCCGAGCGCTGCAGCCCTTAGGGAGCTCAGCGCATCTCCCGGGGCGCAAGTGCCTGTTAGTGTCCCAGGGAGCCCGAGGGCATCCCCGCCTTTCTGGGGATCCTGCTCCAATTCCCCGGGAGGCCTTTCCCCCGGGAAGGTCGGTGCAGCTCCTGCTCCTCCGGGACGGGGCTCTCCTGTCCTGGGGACCCTCGCCCCGGCCTCAGCCCGGCTCCTCGCGGGGCCCCTCCCCCTTGGAGGCCTTTTGTGTCTTTATTTCTTTTTCCCCGTCTTCCTACCTTGATAGAAGCGCGAACTCTTCTCACTGGAGCGTTCCAGCTGGTCTCTCTTTAAATCTCAGGCTGAATTCGTAGATTTTCAGGATGATTTGAATGTTTTCTAGGTAATTTGTTGAGGACAAGTGACTTGGAGACCCTGCTCTGCCGCCATCTTGCCCCTCCTGAACATATATTTTATAAAAGACCACACTTCCATCTAGTATTTATAAAAGCAAACTTATTCAATATGCCAATTGAAGTTAAGAAAATAGATGTGGGATTTTATAAAAAGGTTTAAATATGAAATTAAATCACCTTGCTTTTGTTTTACACGATTCAGCATGGCTTAAGTCCAGGCACTGTGGCCATGCCTCTGCTCCAAGTGAAGTTCCGTATGAGCTCCACATGCTCTTTCCAGAGAGCTCTGGGGTACCAATCACTCACCACAGCTCTTTGGAAGCTCTAACATCTGTATAGGGAATCCAACAATTTTCTGTGTCACTGAGGCATTCTATTAAATGGAGGAATTCTATTTAAAAAGAAAAGACATATTAGCTATTTCCAGAGGAAAAATATGTTCTCCCTCTTTCAAAGGAAAGCTGTAGGATGCCATTCTGGAGCAAGGAAATGTTAAGGGGGGTTTAGATTCACACTCCTCTTCTTGTGTAACAATTACTTTTTATGTCTAAATTAAAATGTACCTTTGAGGTGAGATTTAGTCTTTTAGTGAAAATTTTCTCATTTGTCTTTAATCTCTGCCTCCTCTTCTCTCTCTCTCTCTCTCTCTCTCTCTCTCTCCCTCCCTGCTCCCCCCCCAACACTTAGATTTCCCCTATTCTATAGGTTTGGTAATATAGATATCTTAGTAGGGCTCCATGCTATCTTTCCGTCTGTTCTGTTTTATACTTCTTAGGTTTTAAATATTATTGCTGACTTCCTATTAGCGATTTGGAATGTCTTTTTTTTTCCTAGTTTACCTATAAGCCTTCCATTACTGAACCTTCCATTACTCTGATTTTGTAAAAAAAAAAATTTATAGAAAGAACATGTTTTTAAAAACCCCCACATTTATTTGTTGTTCGTATGACTTTCTCTTTTGTCCTACCCTGAAAGCTAGTTTTTTCACTATAGAGAAGAAGGAAAAGAAATAAGCAATTCAGTAATTCCTTGTCAGTTGACACTTTCTCAATCATGGTTTTGAGATTACATTGTTTTAAATTTGTGTCACAAATTTTTAAGTTTTGAGATCATTTTTATGTATGAGCAAATAGTTTCAGTTGCCTTAAGCAAAAGAATAGGGGAGTAGTTGTCACTGCCCTCTGGTAGACCCAGTGGTATTTACAGAGGAGCCCTACAGAGAAGGTCTGTCCGTGATTGCTCTGTTTTCTTCCTGCTGCGTGCTGCCAGAAGTCCATTACCTTTAAGCACTGTAGTAACTTGGGACAAGGCTAGTTGCCATTTTTACTGTTTCTGCTCTAACTTTACATTTTCTGAGCCTTGATCTTGAATATGACATGACGTCCCAGGTGTGTGGTCCTGGTAATTAGGAGAGGATTCCTGAATCTCACTTAAATGATTCCTAGAGAAGACTTAGACACTTGTGGAGATGCCTAGTACAAAATAAATCCCTCTCTCCTTTGTTTATCTGTCAGTCCTTATCTTCAAACTTCTTGAAGCTTTTGATGTTTATAATAATATTGTTCTCTGGAAACTCCTTAATTGGCACCTTTATGTCATTATGGTTACTTTACTTTCTTAACAATCTCCTTTTCTAACTCCTTCACTAGCTTCTGCAGTCTGAATGTGCTAGTATCCCCCCAAAATTCATATGTTAAAACCTAATGTGATAATGTTAGGAGGTGGAGCCTTTGGGAGGTGATTAAAAAAATGTTCATGAGGGTAAGGCCCTCATGAATGGGACTAGGCTCTCCTTATGAAAGAGACCTCCAGACAGTTACTTGCCCCTTGCACCATGTGAGGTTACAGAGAAAAGACAGCCATCTAGGAGGTGGGCTCTCACCAGACACTGAATCTTCTGGCACCATGGTCTTGGACTTCCCAGCCTCCAGAACTGTAAGAAATAAATGTTGTTTATAAAGTGCCCAGCTGATGGTCTTTTGTTATAGCAGCCCAAACTAAGACACCAGCTCCTATTCTTCATCTTGCCTCCAGCAATGGAAACTACTCAAAAGTCAGTCCTATCTTACAATTTTACATATCAGTTATACCTCAATAAAGCTGAAAGAAAAGCACCAGTTCTGACCCTTGGCAAAGCAGTCTGTAATTCTCCATCCCATGGTCTTTTCTATCCCCAGTGTTAGGAAGCACTGATCCCTTCCTTTTTAGGGCAACCATAGTGCTAATAGCCACATAGACATTCTATTTAATTGTTCACATGTTTGTCTCCCTATGTGAATTGTGAGCTTTTTGAGGGTAAGGGATTTGTAATGTTTTTCTTCATACCTCAAGAGCCTATATGATAGTAAGTTAGTAAATAACAGTTGAATAAATTCTCTTTTGGCACTACTTTATTCATGGAGCTCACTGGTCTTCATTCATCTATAGAACTTATTCACCTTTCTAAAAATGACTCCTGAACCCTTCTCTCCATATCTTGCTCATGCCAGTGCTCCATTTTAGCTCCCACTCCTCCAGTAGACCAACTGCATGTACACGCAGCATCACAACTATATATCCAGTTTCCCCTGTAACCTTCTGTTTGCTGATCTTCACCTTAAATGCCACACTACTTTTTAGGCATGTGAACCTGGTGCTTACCAAGGGATTCCTGGATCTCACTTCAAAGATTCCATTGATGTGAGGATATAGTACTTCTTATAATCTGTTGTTGCATTCATCTATTGCTCCTATACATAGGAGGGTTAAAATGCCCTTATGCTTTGAGTTTGAGCTATTACATAGGTAGCTGTAGGGTGTGTTCTGAACACCCACAAAGTAATTATTATTTCAGTTTTCATACTAATAAATTAAATAATTTTATTTGGGAAGTGGTCAAGCAAAGGCTAAATTCAGTGCTGTGGTGAACTCTACACAGTGGTTCCTGAGACTTGTGTATTTTGATTGGAAAAATGTGAAAAAATGGAGAAGATTGATATGACATTATTAAGAAAACAGCTACTATCTGCTCTTACTATTATTTAATAAAAGACATTATGATATCAGAAAAGAAGGGAAGGAATGATTTCATTGTAAGGCTCTGCCCTTCAAATTGACTAAATTAAAAAAAAATAGATAAATTGACTAAATTAAGCTTTATTATGGACTTTTATATTTCTCTCATTTTGCCATGTGTGATGGAACTTTTGTCATGAATCACCACCGGTTTATGGTCCAGCCTTTGAGAACATCTAGACTGAGATGAGGCAGCAGAATGCTATTTAGGTTAACATGATGCCCTAAGTTGTTAAGTGCTAACAATACACTCTGATATTTGATCTAATATGTGATACATTGTATTCTCCAAGTTGGCCACATTTCCTGTCCTACTGCTCTTACAATGTGATCATGACCTTCCTCATAGAGAAAGGTGGGTCTCTGTTCTCTCTCTTGAATATAGGCAGCCCTGTGATTATAGTTGAAGTAATACTATGTGATTTCCATAGATCATAAAAAGTGATGCAGTCTCCAGTTAGTTCTTTTGAGATGCTCAGTCTTGGAAACCAGTTTGTGTGGAGAGTCCCATATGGACAGAAACTGAGGCCCCCAACCTGAAGCCCTGTTTGAGCTCCACCTCCAGCTAGTTCCAGCTAGCAGTCACCACCGACCTGCCAGCCGTATGAGTGAACCATCTTGGAAGTGGATCCTCCAATCAAGCCACTGCAGCCAGTGCTCTATGGAGCAAAGACAAGCCTTCTGTGTTGAGTCCTGTCAAAATTGTAGATTTCAGCTAAATAAATAATTGTTGTTTTAACCTCCTAAGCTTTGTGTCTTTATGCAGCATTATATCATACAAATTTTAGACTCCAGTAGTGAGAAATTGACATAAAAAACCCTAAAATATGTGGTGTTGCCTTTTTGGGACTGGGTGATAGGCAGAAGCCCAAAGGGCCCAGAGAAGAGTGTTAGTGAAAGATGCAGAATATTAAAAAACCCCTAGGAAGTTATTAGTGGGAGTTTGATAGGAAAGAGAGGAAAATATTAGGAGCTGGAAAAAAGGGGCCCTTGTTATGTGATGGTGGTAAGTTCGACCACACTGTTGTCTAAGTAATGAACTCAATCATCATGCTAAGGATGAAAAGGAACAGTTTAGTTTTCAAATGAAATTTTAAAGAAATATATCCAGTACTCAACTGGATTTGAAAATAAAATTGTTTCTCAATGCCTAGCCTTTCTAGATGGCAAAAAAAATCTCAAACTAAGAAATGAATTCTGAGAAAAGATAAAATCTCAGCTGGGATTGTGAGGTTGTAAGACCTTAGAAGTATCTAAGGCAGTGGCTCCTGGAACTGCTCAGACTTGAGATAGGCTTTCTCAGTGCATCTAGGAAGATGACCTCTAGTTGCTCTAGGCAGTCATTGTCCTAGCTAAACCAAAATGCAAAGAGAGCAAATCTCTGTCAATAATAATATATATCAAGCTTAGGAACCATCTAATTAGCCCTATCTGAGTCCCATGCCCATCCCTGAACCAATCATTGTATAGGGGGATGAGAAACTATGACTAACCAGCCTTGTCTCAGTCAGTTAATATAATCTATTAGAATATGGGGTTGGGGAAAATTCCCTGGGCAGCCTCTCAGCCCTCAGCTCCTAAAGATGTCATAGTTTACTCAGCTGGCTCTACTAAAAATGGTGAAATACAGATTAATGCTTTTCTTTAGAGTTCTATGGGAAAGATTATAATGTAAAGATGTTCAGTCATCTCTGTATTTTAGTTATGTTCTATCTCTAGCAGAACTATGTGTAATCTAGAGCCAACTGTGAATTTTGTCCAAGGTTTCTCAAGGTAACAAGGATTTTTCTAAAAGCCACGGAGAACCCGAATTTTGATATATAAAGCTTCATGAGACTTACCGATAGGATCTAGGTGACTCAAGTGAGCCTGAGGGGATAGCAGGATAGGAACTAGGTAGAAGGCGGAAGCATGTTACTCAAAATGATATGAGGCAGTTGAGAGAATTCAAGGTGACCAGTGGTATAGATGACAAAGATGATAATGGGAGAAAGGATAGTGAACTTGGCAAGTAGGAGAGTTAAGTAAGGGCATGGGAAAGAGTAAGGAATTAGTCTCTCAAGAGATAGCCTGTGCAGGGTGCCTGGGTGGCTCAGTTGGTTAAGCATCTGCCTTCAACTCAGGTCATGATCCCAGGGTCCTGGGATTGAGCCCCATGTTGGCTGTCTGCTCAGTGGGGAGCCTGCTTCTCCTCCCTCTGCCTGCTGCTTCACCTGCTTGTGCTCTGTCAAATAAATAAAATCTTTTAAAAAAAGAGCCTGTGAATAAGACAGCTTTATTTTATTTTTTAAAAACATGCCAGACAACAACAAAGTGTTGAAAGCAAATATTTTGAAGAATGGGGTATGGGTACCAATGGTGGTTGCTGCAATCAGGGCCAGACATGGAGCTATTGACTAAAACTCTTTAGTTTCAAGTAGGAATTGAGACTTTGATTTGTCAAAGATTCTTTGATATCTAGTGATGTAGAAGATTGATGATAGATTTAGTAATCTCACTGCTGTGGTGCTATCCTTGGTGCCCTGGGGAAGATGATTAGACTAGTATGACATAAGAACGAGAGAGTAGAACTTCATTGTCACAAAATAACTTCCTTGAAAATAAACTATAAACTTGTTAACAATGTTCATTTGTTTAAATTTGTACTGTATGTTTTTAGTGATTAGATGTGAGGCAAAAATATATTAAGTTTGGGATCACAGAATTTGGGATACACTTGTCCTCCAAAGAAGAATGAGTAATGTTGTTTCTTCAAAGTAAGGGCCTAAAGTGAGAAATTCCCATCAAAGAGGACAGATAGGTAGAAAAAGAGAAAATGAGGAGAAATTAAAAAGTCAGATGGGAGACCAGGCAGTGTTGAAGAGGCTTAGGGTTGGAGAATGAAAAACAAGAGTATATATTTAAAAAAGAAAAAAATAGGAGGAACTTCTGTCTTACATGGTGAGTGACCATTTCAGCTATTATGTCAGGGAGAGAAAATCAGTTAAAACAGTTGTGGGTTGAGCATTCAGAACTGCAAACTTCCCTGGAACTGGATCACTTAGCTGCTTCTGGATTGGAGGGGGGGATGAATGTAGCCAATCAGAATGAAAGTAAGTTGGCAAGCAACCAATGGGAATTAGGAATGGAAATAGCTTTGGGTGAGATATCAGTTGGCAGTACTGTCTCTGGCAAAAGGGCACAGAGCTGAGCATTGTTCTTTGTGATTTTCAAGGGCCTTCATCTTGATTTCAACTCTGAACCAGCTTAGCCTTGGAAGACGGTATCTCTGGTCTTGGTAATTTAGAGAAAAATTGGATTTGAGAGTGATGCTGTAATGACGGGTGGGGATAGCAAGATGTAAGGATGCCAAAGACCTGAAGGGCTACTTGAGGGACAGGTGAAGTGACTTGAAGATGTAGCAATTGAATCTCATTTCTGGCCCATTTCTGCTTTACTCCCAAATCATTATGGCTTGTAGACCAAACAAGTGCAAAATGAAGACCCAAAGATTAATTTTAAATATTATTGGGGATACCTCAGGAACTAATAGGGATTTTTAGATTAAGGTTAACTGCAAGGAAAAATAAAACAGAATGAGTCGTCAGGACCACTACATAGATTTGTGCATGCTGTGTTCTGCATAAGGGCACCAGCTGTGGGTAGGTACTGGGACTGAAATCCAACCTATTACTCATGGGCCAAGCCATGTGCCCTGTCATCAGGAAGGGGGACTTTTTCTAATTCACTTAAAAGTATGATAAAACCTCAACTTTAATCTTTTCCTTTGCTTTTAGGTTATTGATCCTCTTTCCCCAACCTTATCTGGTGTGACTCCACTTTGACCTCATTTCCCTTTCCCATTTTGGATTTGGAGGGGCCCAAGAGAGGGAAAAGAGGACATGGGATTGAAGTAGTAAAGGGGAATTCCAGAATGATTTGTACCCATGGAAGAAGAGGTCCCCCTCAAAAAGTTCAGTTGATCAAATGTTATGGAGAGCCTCTGGGCCACATACTGTGCACAGCCTTAAGGAAAAATAATATTCAGCCCTGGCCCTTGAGAAACTCACTGTCTGATGAGGAATGCACATACATCACTAGATCATACAATGATTATGTGCAGAAATCAATGCAGTCGCTCCCCCATGTATACATAGAAATATGAGGAGGAAACACTAACACCGCTGTTGGTGTTCCTATAAAATGCTCTTGGAGAAGAGGTAGAACAGAAGGTATCAATGTGTGCCTGTGGCAAGAAGAGGTGTGCTCAGAACTGAGTGTGGTACAACCTTAGGTAGAAAGAATGTGGATGCACTGGGACCCGGCAAATCTCATTTTCTTCTTTTTGCACGTTATACCAGGTAAGTCTGTGGTGGTGGAGTAACTCACGAACTCATCACATTAGGACTGATGAAGCAATGTCGAATACAAACTCTTCCTTCTGGGTACACAAAGAAGGTCACAGACCTGAATTACTCTGTGGAAGTTCAGCTAGCTACACAGTTGTAAATGGGCATTTCATAATGCTTGTGTGTTCCACTATTATTTTGGGAGGTAAGTGGTTGATTCTAAATTTCATCTTTTCTCTGTCCTCTGAACCTTTCTTGGTGCAGAAAGTGATCACAACTTCACCATAAGAAGTCCCATGTAACTAAGATGTGAGCGAATGCTGGCGGTGTAGCTTCATTTAATGATCAGTAGCATCTCTACTACGTGCTTTCCTTTGGTGTCATTTGCTGAGCACGGCAGAGTGGTAGGCAGAAGGAGAATCAGACAGTCCCCAACCTCAAGGAGGGCTCTCACTGGGGAGACAGGCAAATAATAATTACAATGCAATGTGGTTAGTTTAACTGTAAGGTTGTGGTCC